>NC_090923.1:425815055-426118085 GCF_040938575.1 Ambystoma mexicanum
ATTAGGACCCTGGCGCTAAGGGGTTTGCGCCAGCGTTAGCTGCGCCGACCCCTTACCGCCAACTACGAGTTCCCATAGCGCCATGGTCATTTTTCCACCCACTTTTTGCGGGCGTAAAAATCCATGGCGCTATGGGACCTCGGTGTTAATTACGCCACCGTAGTGTACGGTGGCGTAATTAACACCTTCCCCACTCCCATTGAGCCCTATGGGGCCGAAATGGGAATGGGGAAGGGTAAATGGGTCAATGGGGACTTACCGCCCCGCCGACCTCGGAATGGGGCGGTAAGTCCGCCATCCGCCATGGCGTAAAGGGACTTTGCGCCATGGCGGAAAAGTCCGCCGATGGCGGAAAAAATCCGCCAGGGTCGTAATGAGGGCCATTGTGTCCTGGACAAAAAGTTCAAAAATGTGTTAAATCCAGTCCCAAGATCTCACAGCAACGAGGCTTGGAAGAATACTTGCTCCACAAAATATGTGATCTATGTATGTTATTGGTATAAAGATTGTACACATGTAAAGATGTATTATATCAAACATAGATTTTATGTGCAAAAGGCAAAGGGGAGGATGTTTTGCCTCATAAACCACATCATCATGATGACACTCTGTTTTCTCCTCCAATCAAGGGAGAGAGCAGACATTTGCCAATAGACTACCTAGGGGGTGCACCTAAGATAATTCAGTACACCCACCCCTTTATCAAACACATAAATAGAGACATCTTAGGACTAAGAAAAAAACACACTGATTCACCCACCATCCTGATTTGGCAAAGCACTCTGAAGGAGATCCATCCATACTCCTTGTTCCAGACTGCAGAAACTATGCAATCAGAAAGGCTCAGAGCATAGCTGAACCACTTTCAGCTGGGCCTAACTTCCAGAACTCATCCCTCAACTTAAAGGGGAAACCAATGAAGCAGCCAGGCTGTGCTCTAACTGCTTGCCTGCCAAAGAATTATCTTCATAGCCAGAAGGACAGCTAAATCCCAATCTTGTGCCATGCCATGCTGTGCTGTGCAGACCAGAGAGCCATTGCAGATCCAGTCCAGTCGTGCTGTGCAGTGTAGACCAGAGCGCCTTGCTGTCCAGTCCAGCCGTGCGGTGTCCAGAGCACCTTGCTGATCGCTGAACCAGACCAGTCCGGTGTGCCCAGCATACTGTCCCAGAAAGTATCCCTGACCAGAACCAGTATCCCTGATGGTTCCATTCAAAACATTGGTAGTGAGTATCCATAGTATAGGATTGTCACTAGCCTATGTACTGTCCATAGTCATCCCTATCCAAATAAAATCTATTTTATATCCAGAACTGTGTTGCTAGAAATCCTTTTTGTCTTGCCTGAACTCTCTCTCTTATCCTATAGTCCTTCTGTAATAATATTGTTAAATCATCTTTGCTGATATATTCATCTGAAGAAGGCAAGCGTCTCGGCGGGTTTAAACCTGGTCGGAGACGTCCTGGTCTGGTGGTTGTGCTGTCGTGTAGTTTGTTTCTTCATAGTCCATCCCTAGTGTAAAGAAATCTTGTTTGTATTTTAAAAGCGCATCCTTGTTTCACAATTTTGCCTCTATCAGAAAAACGACCTCCACGAAAAAACGTCCATAACTTCTTCATATTTTATGTTAGAAACGAAAACAGTGTCTACTTGTAGTTAACATTCTAACCTTTCTAAAGAACCCAAAACGGCATCTCAACCCCTTATAGTTTTTCCGCAATCGCGTTTACCGCGTGCAGAAAAGTTTGCCGCAAATTTTTTGTTTGGCTAAAATCTATAACGCGTAAAATAGCTTTTCATTGCACCGACCTCAAAATTAAGTCTTCTCATTGCTCATTACTCTCATATCATTGCTAGTGTTTATCTACAACCATACAAAGCGGCTCCCATTACAATTTCAGCAATTTCAGTGAATTAAGCCATTTTCAGTGTTTTACCTATTCCATTCAAAGCCAAATTTAAAACCATTTTTGACAAGTTTGCAAATCAATTCTGTTTTTCTCTGGTGTTTGCTGGGGGGAAATTGGGATTGATACTTTTGCTTGAATTCTGCATTCCTGAAACTGTTCTCTCTCCTTCTATCTCTTTCTGTTGCATTTTGGGGGATTGAAGAGTGTGCAGGGGGAAATAATAATCACATTGCCATTTGATTGAACATATCCAAAAGTATTATTTATGTGCGGCATTATTTTTACCATCATTGCTCTTTGTGATTAAGGCGATTGTTTAGTGTGACATCACCCCATTGGTGATCGTTGTATACCCATTAAAATAGTGTGATATATATATTATGAAATACATAAATAAATATTTTTAACTTTGCAAACCAGCCTGATTCCTGGTTCAGTGTGACGGCAGGGGTTAAAAGAGAGGGGCATGATATAAGTGGTACATCGTTCAGAATAAAAGAACTTATAGACACAAATAAATAATTAAGTGTTTCAGTTGTGCATCCCACACCAGGCATTGACTTAGGTTAAGTGCCGGATTGAAATCACTTACAATTCCACTGAACAACTTAACATATTGCCCAATATGTTGCCTTACATTCAATACTTTTACTCCAAAGGAGTCTGTGTAATAGTCACATGAGTGCAGAATTTCTTGAAGGTGTCAGGGAGCGTTTTGTTATGCGTAAGATGAATATAGTGTACCTGTACAGTGTCACGGTTTACTACACGGCACACTCTAGCCAGGGAACTCCTTCCCCTACAATGAAGGTGGCACACAATAAAATGCTTTTTATTTTTAATATACTGTGGATTCTTTTGAGTAGACCTCCAACCCGTCTAGCACCCAACCTCCACAAAGACCCTATGACACAATAGACTAGGAACCAGGCCGGTGTGTATTAATAAGATATTTTATTAATTTATTATTCAATATAAATGAGGATAATCAAAATACAACAGCCACCAAAATTGTGGCAACACAAATGCAATATCCTATCTAGAGGGATCAAGCTGAAATGGGCTGTTACACTTGCTTTTGTTATAATGACAAACAGGAAAATACAATCAGGTTTAAATAGATTGTTACACTCACTTTTGTTTTAATGACAAAACAGGAAAATAACAATTCCACACAAAGTGATAGCACCTACAGTCAACACATCCCCCTTCAACACACACCCCTAAACATTAATTTGGACTTGATTCCTTTGAAAGGAAGGCAGTGGCAAGGAGTAGAAAAATAGAGGGGAAATCAGTTTTGGGGTAAAGGCCAGCGCCATAAGATGGTAAGGCAGCAAACAAAGGGAAAACATGTTTTTGGAGCAAAATAGAAGAATGGGATTTTGATTATTTTTCACAACTGCTTGGGGACAGAATAGAAGAAAATGTGCATTGCTTACACTTAGGAGATCGGCAAAATTTTAGAGAATACTAATCAACACACCAGGGCGAAAAATAAATGAAGTAGGAAAATCGGATTTGAGAAAAAGCAAATGCAAAGGGAAAATACAGTGGCAAATGGAAATTTGTTTATACTGAGGCTTACAATGACAGGTAGCTCAGGGAAGAGGTTTAGCTTACAATAGGAACATCGGTTGTTAGTGACAAGGACAGAGGCTCATAACAGATAGACTTCTAGGCAAAAGGGATTGCTCACAATGGGAACAACGGTTTGGGTTTAATAGAACAGATGCAAATAGGAATTTGTTTGGTAATGCACACAATAAACTGACAAATTCGGTTTTTAGTTACAAGGAGAATAGTTCTTTTGAGGCAACACTTTACTGACTATAACAATTAAATAAAAACACCAGGAACAAGATGGTTGATTTCAAATTGCAACAATATTGAACCGTGAATTTTAATGGGGGAATTAATTGATTTACTTGAAAAATGCTAAGGAGTTACACAGACAACTCAAAGGTTTTTCAAATGAGCTATGCTAACATACACTGGCAAACAAGAGATTCTTCTATGGGAAGATGACTGGACTACACTGGTAATTTGGGGCTTTCAAAGGGATATTGGATGCACTGCTACACATATGAAGGGCTTATGCAATTTAGGGCTGGGGGTATTGCTACTTACATAGCCAGCCTTGGTTTAAGATTCAGGAAAGCCAGCTGCATCTCAGGACACTCTGCACCGATGGAGCAAGGGATCTGGCCACTGCACTCTCTTGGGGGAGTACCCTGTAATTATCCCTGCTGCTCGGATTGGACAGTTACCATACCTCTCTCCGCCCCCTGTCAGGATTGGTTCAAGGGAAGAGAACACCATCTCTCTGTTTCCCTTCATTACCATTCTTTGTTCTCATTACAACTTTTTGGCAAAAACTAAGCATATATCATAACTTCATAATAATACTAGCCACTTCCATATGAAACAGATATAAGGTTTCAGTTGATCATGGGGAATTAGATAAGCTGATCACCAAATCCATATGATGTATCATGGCTATGTGGCAATATTTTGTCATTTTCATAAAATGTACAACAGTTATAAATCTGCAAATGATCAAGCATGTTCCTAATTTCATTTTCTATCTTTTCAACAACTGTCACATTTGTCACATGTTCAGATCAGCCAGAAAATGAGTCTAACTGGCCATTACAGTCCCCAAAGTCCCAGGTAAATGCAATTTACATCCCCAAAACTGCCTGGAAATTATATGAACAATGGCATGAAATTGAGATCAATCCTAAGTCTGATGGCAGCGCAAACTGCTAAAAATGAAAACAGTCTTTTAGTATCAATTGGGAGTGTCTGTTCAACATGTGGGAGGGCCACTTCCTCCCCCACAGCCATCTGTTCCCCTGTGCCAAACGGGAAATCATATTATGCCTCCTTTTGATTTATATTGGCCTAAGCATAGTTGCTCTGCGAATAAACCGCGTTGCAAAGTTCTGATTTTGATCGATTTCCCTGCCATTTTAGAATCATCTGCCATTTTGATTTCTGTTCGGTTGATTCTCTGTTCTAAAATGGTGGATTGTGTTTCTAACTTGCAACCAAGCCTCCCGACCTTTGATTTCTGTTAATGGTTAGACAGTCCGAGGGCTGACTGTTTAGACTAGTTAATGAGACCTTGTACTGTGAATGAACTGTTGTCCCAGGATTGTCTAAGCTAACAAGCCTCATCCACAAATACACATTGGTGACAATGAAAGGCAACCGCCAAGCGTGGACACAGGTTAAACTACATTGTGTCGGAATATGGACTAAGGCTTACTGTGGGATTCAAGAATATACATTGCCATTGTAACTTGATGGAAATGCAAACTCATGTAATCCGTCTGCATATTATTGTATAAGCTGTATGTGAACTCGGCACAAACTCTAAACCGCAGATTATTAACATTTAGAGGGGCTGGACAATATTGTTGAAAAAGTACAAAAACCCGAATATTTAGATGTCCAGCACTCTCCCTCCTCACTCTGATGGGCTGGTACTCATTGGTACTCATAGCTATCTGTATCAGATCTGTGTTTCTTTGTAACTGCGCAGTATTAAAGATCTGTGAATCTTTATAGCCCATGTTTGGTGCATTTCCTTTTGTGGTACTCAGCCTTGATATTTCCTTGCTTTTACAGATGGCGCCCGAATAGGGACCCTCAAGATTGATGCCAACTCGTTGAAGTGTTGACGCAGTTATCGGAACGGGATCAGATGGTGAGACAGGGGGCCCCTTCTTGGATGAGACGCGACACCTCAACAGTACTGCACAACCCGATCCCTGGACGGTGAGCCTGCAGTCCGAGACAGCATCTTGACGAGGGTCCATATATCGATGTGGCAGTTTTGCCAAAATCACCAACCGCGAGGGTCCTTTGTTGTCCTTAGTAATCCGATCAGACCTCTCTTAATTCTTTGATCAGGTGAGTCGTGACCCGATTCCTAAGTATCCTGATATTTGAATTGGCGCATTGTCCTCGCGAGAACAATTATTGACCAGGTAACACCAGAATTCTGATATGCCTGAGAAATTGTCTGCCTGTTTCAGGGCATTATTCCGCAGAGAGAGACAATCTTTGGAATTTGGCCATCCGGCACCACAGGAGGGGTTGCCGGCGTGTACTATGTACAGTAAGCACGGCATTGGTAGTAAAGCGTTTAATGATATTTGGCACAGACAAACTAGACATGCTTCCGAACTTCAGTGGCCGTCAATGGTAGCTTTGAGATTTCTCATATAGAATATTTAGAATCTATATTATTAAAGAAAAAAGCTAGACCTGCAGCATTTGATGTATTACAGAATTGGAAAAAAGAAGCTATGCAGCAGCTTAAAAGTAGAGATAAACATGCACGCCGACATATGTCGAACGCTGAGAAAGCATTATTATATGTTCAACAAAAAAAGTCAGAGTCAGTGAGAAATATGGATAGGGCTTTTCAACTTGGCATTCAGAAAATATACCCATCTAAAGATTTCCATGCATCAGATGAACTGATTGACAAGCTTTTAAATGAACGGAGGCCTGATGCCACTGCGCCACCTCCTTATGTACCTATTCCTGTTGCTTTACCTCTTCCTGCTGTTGTTCCTCCTCCCGTAGCAATTCCTGCTCCTACTATCGCTCCTCTTCCTCCAGTTATTGCTCCTCCTCCTATTGTTGCTCCTCCAACTGTACCTCCGCCTTTGCCTGCTGCCATAGGTTTGGTAGATTTGTCTCTTCCACCAGTGTTAGCATCTTCGTTACCTATTGTACAAGATTTGTCTACTCTTTCTATTCCAAGTGGTTCGGTTTGTGGTTGATAAGGGGGCGGGATCGAAAATTGTAACTCGTAATACAGTGTCTAAAGAAAGAAAGTGAGATCTGAATGCGTGGGCAAGACAGTGCATGGAGAAAGGTGAACAATCTGATGTTTTTGCTACACTCTCTAATCTAGAAAGTTTTCCTGAGAAAAATGTTTTTATTGAAGGACTGGGAATTCATTTATCTGTAATGTGGAACAGACTGAATGATGTAGATCTCCCACAAGGGATGAGGGATTTGAATGTTTTAGCATATTCAAGAGATACTGCGCAGAAAGTATATGAGCACGTCGAGAGGATTTTGAGTATAGAAGGGAGATAGAAAAGTTACGGAATGAAGAAATAGACAGTGATAGTTTGAGCGCTATTTTTTTGTACAGAAACGGTTCCTTCCTCTTAGTAAGTCGATGAGTGAAGAAACGTGAATTTGCACGAGAGTTGCACTTAGATGGATTTCAGACACGTCGATATCTCCTGTAGAAGTATATCACACGTATAGTCAGTATACGCCAGAAATGCAGAGGAAAGTGATACAGGTTATGGTAGAATACCTGCAGGATGAATGTATTTGTTGTCCCGCAGAATTATTGAATATCTATAAGAGAGCTTTTTTGTCTGACACTCCTTCAGCTGCATTAGTGCTAGATTTGGCTTTGTTGCTCAGTAAGCGTTTGGAGTTGCCTATCTCTCAGTTGCCTATGAGAGAGGTTCTTCCGACATTTGTCCCTAAAGTCGAGGTTCCGCCTAATGTCACAACGGGTGTAGCCGCCTATGACATTGATGCACATTATGTATCACAGTTTGTTCACGTCCCGTTCTCAAGAGAGGAAGTGAACACCATCAGACAATCTATCCCAGATATTAGAAAGACTCCAACAGGGTTCTATAAAGAAACAAAATCTGTCTTGCAGTCGTCAGTATTCACTCTGGGTGATATAGATTTGTTATTTCCCGTGCTCCTACCTGCTGATTGGTGGAAACAGATTAGGACAGTAGACGATGTACCAGGGTTAGGAGACACATGGGATAATTTGGCTAGGCAAGATAAAGAAAGGAATGCTGGTGAGAGACCACCACAGGTGATACTGACTTTGCCTGATAGAATAGTGATACAACGGAAAGCTTTAATTCCTGAGAGAAGGATTGTTTGGGACAAATTTACTGCTTGTGTCCAATGAAAGTCTGAGGGTGCTACCGAATTCTTTAATCGGTTTGAATAAGTGTTTTTAGATTTTAGTGGACAAGATTTAAGCACAGAGTCTGGAAAACGATTATTTGTAGACAAATTTGTGCGTGGATTGTTACCTGACATCCAGTCGCAAATGATGACTTCTGAGGGCGCTTGGCAAGCTAAGTCTCAGTCTGAAGTGTTACATATGGCTCAGTATTATGAAAACCGAGTCAATAATAAGAAGGAAAGGATTGAAAAGAAAAAGGGAGTCTTGAAAACTAAGGTGTTGTTGCAACAGATTGTTAGAGGTCCTAGAGGGGGTAGTACACAGTTTAGGGGACAGTATGTTCCACAAGGTAATGTGCCGTTGGGTCCTGTACACGCGAACCAATGTGCTTATTGCAGACAAGAGGGTCATTGGCGGGCACAATGCCCGATCCTCCAGTAGAGGTCGAATAACACATTTGGTATCATGGGTAGACAATCCAGAGGCCGCCCTGGGGCAAGTGGTCCTGGTAGAACCCAGTTTTCTCAGAATTCATAGTCTTTCTCGCAAGATGATCAGTCACCTATTTTGGATAATAGAAACATTTTGGATCATCCTTCTACTGCTTATCTCTCTGAAGACCTTCCCTTTTTTTTTTTTTTTTTATTTGATATGGATAATAAAATCATCCTTTCAAATATATAAAATAAAAATATGATCAATTACAATTCAGAACCAAATATTTAGCACATTTTCAATACATATATTAATCAAAACATTTGTATGAAAACTATTATACAATTCAAATGATTACATGAACAACAAATTAGCCAAAACAGGATCATTGAGTTTGGGAAAAATAAACTCAAGAAAGCAAATGATTGCCACACGCATGGCTAGGTTTCGGGGAGTTATTAATGCTTGCCCAAATGTCATTCAAGAACATAAAGAAGACCTTCCCTTTGATGATGTATTGTTTCGGTAGGATTGCCCGAAGCAGGGTTTGGAACCAACGCCTATTCCCGTTAATCAGAAATGTCCCTACGTTGAAATGATAGTGGGAAATGGGAAACATCTATTCTTGATAGATACAGGAGCACAGAAGTGTTCCATTGACCATTCACAGGTCCCAAACATTCCACTGTCAGGGCAAACTAATATTTCTGTATGGTTTTCTGGTACGCCAGTGGTTAGTCCAGTTTCTTCACCGGTACCGATTTCACTGGGTCCATTCACGGATCACTATCTGTTTCTTTTGACATCAAAATGTGGTGAGAATTTGTTGGAGTTGAATCTGTTGAAGGAATTAAATGCAGTAATTCATTGTTCTTCGGATGGAGTGCATTTGACGATTTCACCACAAACATTTTCTGACTCACAGTTTCTGGCTAGACCTTTGCCGCCGGAATTTAGTGACGTTCCGGAGTGTTTATGGGCGATTGATGACAATGATGTCGGTGTGTTACAGATTGAGCCTGTTAAAATCATTTTGAAACAAGGAGTAAAGTTGCCACGTATTCCTCAGTATAAGATTTCGATTGATGGTGAGCAAGCTTTGAAGTGTATAGTTTCCGATTTCGTACACTGTGGAGTAATTGAAGAAATTGCAGGTAGTTTGTGTAATAGTCCGATTTTACCGGTGTACAAGAAAGGAGATAATGCAATTCATTTTAGTTTTATCATTGATTCACGCGCTATAAACAAGATTGTTGCTCCACAATTTCCTATTGTGCCTGATGTAACGACAATATTAACTATGATTCCAGCTTCTGCTACTCATTTTAGTGTCGTAGATCTTAAGAATGTTTTCTTTAGCATTCATATACACAAAGATATTAGATACCTGTTTGCGTTCACCCTAGGGGGACGCTTGTTTACATTCACCCGTGCACCACAAGGGTACATAGAAAGTCCGAGCATTTACAGTAGGGCTTTGAAAGAACAGCTTGATACACTTGAGTTGCCTTCTACTTGTACATTGCTTCAATATGTTGACGACCTTCTTTTAACTGCAGATTCAGAAAGTGCCTGCACGGAGGGCACTGTGTTGTTGCTTATTCACCTAGCAAAGCATGCACATAAAGCTTCACTGAAAAAGTTTCAATATTGTTGACAGGAGGTCGCCTATTTAGGCTATCTCCTGTCAAAGGAGGGAAGAAGATTGATGCCTGAATGGATTAAAATAATTTCTAGCATGTCTGTCCCAAATACACAGAAGGAAGTCAGAGCCTTGATAGGAATGGCTTCTTACTGTAGACAGTGGATCCCAAACTTTTCGCTACTGATCAAACCAATGTTGGCTTTGACAAAGAAGGGCATTTCTTTGCCATTGCCGTGGAACTTGGAACACCAGAAAGCTTTTGATCTGCTCAAGACTGCACTGTGTTCGGCACCAGTTTTGGGCACGCTAAATTATGAAAAGGCCTTCGAGTTGTATGTGCATGAACGTGATGGATGTGCTTTGGCTGTGTTAACACAGGAACATGGGGGGAAGAATAGGCTGTGCTGTTACTTTTCCTCTGCCCTTGATCCTGTTGGATGCGCTTTGCCGAGATGTCTGAGAGCTGTTGCTGCTGCTGCTGCCTCTGTGAAACAGAGCAAGGGTATGGTACTACGCCCTGCTTTAACCTTGTTGGTACCTCACTCTGTAGACGTTCTATTAAATAGAACGCAAACACAACACCTCACTTCCGCATGATTAACGAGATACGAATTGATCTTGTTTCCACCGCATATACAAATTAAGCGGTGTTGTGTATTGAATCTGACTGAACTATTACCTTTCCCGCAAGATACTGCTTGCAGTGACGAAACGTCACACGACTGCCTTTATTTCACAGAACAAGAAACTAAAGGCAGGATTGATTTGAAAGATACACCTTTGAACAATCCACAAGGGGAGCTGCTTTGCGATGGCTCCTGTTTCAAACTTCCGGATGGTACATCCACTGCTGCTTATGCCATCACTACACTGAGTACGATTGTGATATGATATGATATGATCGTTTATTTATATAGCGCCTATACACAATGTGTTTCAAAGCGCTTCAAGGCAAGGGAGGGAACAAGGGAAAATACAACCACATTCTTACAGGCCATGAACAGTAAGGATGTGAAATTAACTATCGTACTCGGCCTGACGACATTTCAGATAGTGCAAGAGCTAAGACATAGATAAGGAAGGGAGGGGGAGAGTGGGAAGGAAATGGAAATAGACAGGCGACTACCGTACTAGGCCTGACGACATTTAGGTAGAGCCGGAGGAAAACAAAAGGTGAGGGAGAGGGGTGCCGAAGGGGAGGGGAGGAACAAAACAAGCGACTATCATACTAGGCCTGACGACATTTCAGATAGTGCTGAAGGGGTTGTGGGGAGGAAAAAAACAGTAATGGGAGGATGGAGGAAACAGACGAGGTTGCTATCATATTAGGTCCAGGGACAATTCTGACAGAGTAAGTGCATAGAAGAGAATTTTGCATACAACTCGAGCTTGTGAACTTTCCGAAGGACTTAGAGTAAACATATATACTGATAGTCAGTATGCTTTTGGGATGGTTCACAACTTCGGTCGACTTTGGGCAGAACAAGTTTTCTTGACCTCAAGTTTTCTTAATTTTTCAGAATAAAGATTCAATATGGCACCTTGATAGTTCAGCTACTTTCAGCGCTTGCACTTCCCACTCAGTTAGCAATTATGAAATGTGAAGCGCATCAGAAAATCATAAATGATGTAGGAAAAGGGAACGCTTTCGCTGACCAGATAGCCAAACAAACTGCTACTGATCTCTATTCAGATATGTACACTACAAGGGAAGCCACAAATATATGTACCATAGATGAAGGAATTGAGTCTATAAAGAATATCTTGGCGAGATGGGATGATGATGGGTGGTGAGTGGATAACTAGAGGGAAAATGGATTTTGCCAGATGCGTACATTACTATGATGGTTTCAATGGCTCATGGTCCCACTCACATCTGCGCTAGAAAAATTTGCAAAATGTTATAAACTGTCTGGTTAAACGTTAATATCCCAAAAACTGCTGAGCGTTTTGTCCAGAGTTGCATGGTCTGTCTACAGCACAATATGGTAAAGGGCATATTAACACCAAGGGGTAGTTTTGGTCCACCTTCTGTCCCCTTCGAAGTGATCCAATTTGACTTTATTGAAATGGGGCCTCATTACGACCCTGGCGGTAAGTGAAAAACGATGGCGGTAAATGGTTACCGCCATCGTTTTCCGCCAGGTCCGATCATGACTCCTGACCGTAAACTACGATGCCAATAGCGGCATCGTAGTTAACGCTGCCGCTAACTGCGCTAAGGGTGCGCGCACGCGACCGCCCACACCGTACTTAGCGCCATGGCGGAAAGGTACGCAAATGCCGACCCAAGCGGACATGCACCTAACGCCATCACCGAGGCCGCTAAGTACCTTACCGCCATGGTGCAAATAACGCCATCGCGAACCAACCGTAAAGGGCCAATTCAAGTGAATGCAGCTGCCACAGGTGCACAGAAACAGCACAGGTGAAGGCAATACAGACTCAGGGGAGTACAAAAAGAGCACACCCCACCCCTACCCACACCCAGTCACACTCCACAATGATGCCAATACGACTAGCAATGTTGGGGCTGGAGGACCTGATAGCAATGCATGTGCTACTACAACAGCAACAACAACAACAACAGGCAGCACAGAGGAGACGCAGGAGGAGAAGGAGGGCAAGGCAGGCCCAGCAAGCCCCACCAGCACAGCCAGTGCCACCACGCAGGCAGCCCCCAATCCCACGCATCAGAGCCAATCCAAACAACCTCACTGCTGAGCAGATCCACACCCTGTACCGTTTGGACCGGGACACCATCACCGCCATCGTAGACATGACACACGACGACATCGTCAGCATGATAGAAAGTCCAACCGCCATCCCCCCCCTACTGAAGGTAGTGGCTGTACTCCACTTCCTGGCCACAGGCACCTACCAGCACACAGTGGGGCACCTGCATGGCATTTCACAACCATTATTCTCACGAACACTCATCCAAGTGCTCGATGCCCTCCTCAAGCACACAGACGACCACATCTCATTACCACGGACTGCCCAGGAGATTGCAAACACCAAAGTGGGTTTCCATGCACTAGCCAGCATACCCGGTTGCATTGGTGCCATCGACTGCACCCATGTGGAATTGGTGGTTCCACGTGCCATGGAGGTACCGTACCGCAACCGGAAACAGTTCCACTCTATCAACGTGCAAATGGTCTGTGACTCCAACAAGATCATCACACATTGTTGTGCCCGATTCCCCGGATCAACCCATGATTCACTGGTCCTGAGGAACTCCACAATACCACGCTACATGGAGCGACATGCAGGCCCAAGATCCTGGCTACTCGGTGAGTGCAATGTCATGGAAGTGGGCATGGGAATGACGTACCAGTGCATACTCCACCTGGCAGAAAGGGGGGGGGATGATGCATACTCCACCTGGCAGAAAGGGGGGGGGGAGATGCATACTCCACCTGGCAGAAAGGGGGGGGGAAGATGCATACTCCACCTGGCAGAAAGGGGGGGGAAAGATGCATACTCCACCTGGCAGAAAGGGGGGGGGGATGATGCATACTCCACCTGGCTGTGAGTAACACAGAGAACGGATACAGAGGAAGGGCACTCACAATGCACAAAACCCCTCTGCATACATAGGGTGATGGCATGCAAAACAGGCCATGGCAGCAATGAGCATATACTGGTTGCATAGTGTGAATCAATTAGTGCATGTAGAAGTGAGCCAAGGTAACAGTTCCATGCCAGCCATGGTGGAACATCATGTTCCTGATCAGACAACATGACTGACACATACATTCTCGCCTACATACAGGTGATGCAGCCTATCCCCTGAAGAGGTGGCTCCTCACGCCAGTCCGGAACCCGCAGAACCAGCACGAGGAGGACTTCAACCGTGCACATACACGTACACGTGTGGTCATAGAGCAGACATTCGGCCTCCTGAAGGCACGGTTCCGAAGCCTCAGCAGGTCTGGTGGGGCACTCCTGTATGGCCATGAGAAGGTGGCAAAGATCGTCATGGCATGTGTCATGCTGCACAATATGTGCGTCAGACGGAATGTGCCCCTGCCCCCTGACGCAGAACTGCAACCACCTGACGATGAGGATGAGGAGGGTGCAGATGGGGCGCCACCACATGGAGGAGGCGATGCACAGGAGGGGCGTGCCATGCGCCAAAGTATCATCGACCACTGCTTCTAGCACACACGGCTGGTGTTTATCGCATGGAGACTGCACTTGGGGCACTGTGTGTCTCTGGGACATGCACACTGTGGACTGTACACCAATAAAGCACACATACGCAATGAAAATGTCCACACATTTCTTTTTTTGAAAGAAAAAAGTGTATTGGAACTATGAACTGTCGTGTCACACCCCCTCCCACCTCCCCCCTGCACACCCCAACACACCCCCTCCCACCTCCCACCTCCCCCCTGCACACCCCAACACACCCCCTCCCACCTCCCACCTCCCCCCTGCACACCCCAACACACCCCCTCCCACCTCCCACCTCCCCCCTGCACACCCCAACACACCCCCTCCCACCTCCCACCTCCCCCCTGCACACCCCAACACACCCCCTCCCACCTCCCACCTCCCCCCTGCACACCCCAACACACCCCCTCCCACCTCCCACCTCCCCCCTGCACACCTCAACACACCCCATGTAGCTGTCAACAGATGCCTGTGACAGTGTCCACAGGCCGTCACAAGCCCCCTCTCCCGGCCCCCGGGGCACCCCTGGCTGTGGAGCGCAGGTTGCGTCCGGAACGGCGCACGGGGCTGCTCTGCGCAGAACTGGCAGTGGAGGATGTCCCTGGCTGCCCCTGTGCATGCTGCTCCTGTACTGTGTGGGTGAGGTCAGTGACCGCACGACGCAAGCCCGCAAGTTCGGCACAGATGTCCCTGGACATGGCCTGCATGGCATCCCTCAGGGTGGCAGTGCTCTGCGCCACTTCCGCCCTTAGTGTCTCCGTGGCCTGTTCAATGCTAAACCTAGCCCCCACACATTCCGCGGCATGCTCATCCAGCATTGCGGACAGTTGATGCTGCCGTTGAGTGATGTCCTCGAGGGACGGCTGGCCGTGCTGGCCCATGGCCAGTGCAGGTGGAGTGATGGAGGGGCTGGTCCCCTCCTGTGGAGTGTGGACAGGGCATGGGGTGGAAGGCCACTCCTCTGCCTCAGTGTGCCCCTGTGTGTCGCCCTCATGGGGGCTCGCGTCTGAGAAACAGGGGGAATGTAGTTGGTCAGTGGGGCTTCTGACCTCCTGCTCCATGTCCGAGTCAGAACATGCAGCTGTTGCAGCTGTCTCCCCGATGTTGCTGCTGGCCGCTGACCCCCTGCCTTCTGTGGCAGGCAATGTCGGTGGAGGTGGAGCAGCTGCTGCTGGCCTGCTGCCAACAGGGGTGCTTGCCGGTGGGACCTCCGGCATGCCTGCAGTGGGACCTGCTTGTCGTGGGGTCTGCCTCACTGCAGCTGAGGTTGAGGGTGCAGGGAGGTTGTTGTTGGACTTCGCTCTCTTCGGTGCAGGGGTGTCCTGGTCCTCTGGGTGTGATTCTGTGCCTGTGGTGGAGCAAAGGTGGGAGGGCGTTATTGATGGGTCTACGGACTTTTGAATGACAATGGTTGACATTATTTTGGCCAGTGGATGAGGCAGATTTCAGGCAGTGCCATGCAGGTTGTCTCCTTTTGGTGTGGTATGTGGATGCAGGTATGCGGGTGCCAGCAGTGTATGCAGGGTGGTGCTCGCATGTGGCTATGGGCAGTATTGATTTGTGTTGCATTTACACTCTAGGGCAACCTTGTGCTACACATGATTGGACTGCTGTGACTATGGCATGTCTTGTATGAGGCACCTACCTTCATCGCCTGATGTCGGGGCTCCCCTTTCCATCCCTCCAACGCCTTCGATGGATTCCATGCCGATGGTGGTAGCACAGATCTCCTCCCACGGTTGGAGTTTCAGGGGGGATTCCGACCCTCCACCGGTTCCCTGGGCAAGGTTGCGGTTTGCCGAGATGACGGCTCTGACCCGTATGCGCAGGTCATCCCAGCGCTTCCGGCACTGCTGTGGGGTGCGGGGTACGGTCCCCACCGCGCTGACGCGCTCAGCCACCAGGGCCCAGATGGCCTTCTTCTTCCCGATTGCTGTCCTGGTCATTTCAGGGGAGAAAACAACACCTGCGTTGTCCTGCAGGGTCTCCGCTAGCATGCAGAGTTCCTCCTGGCTGAATCGCTCCTGGCGCTGGCGGTCACATGCCTTTTTCACGGATTTTGGCATTTTCGGGAACTTGGATGGGTGGGTGTTTGGTTGGGACAGGTGTCAGGGTTGGGTCTGGTGTTGTTTGGTAGGATGGCGATGGATTGTGTTTTTAAAGATGGCCGACGGGCTGCTTCCCGTTCCGGCGCGATGACGCTATTTCCGGTTTGGCCTTTTACGGCCGCCGCTAATTACGGTGGCCGTAAATTACGGTGGCCGCTACTTACGCTGGCGGAAGGGCACCTTGCTCGCTTAGCGATGCCGGTAGGGGCCTTTTCCGCCATGGCGTTAATTGCATTACCGCCATGGCGTAATGCTCGTGCGCGATGGGTCGTGATGTGGCGCTCTTTACGCCATCGTCCCACGGCGTAAACGCTCATTACGCCATGGCGGTAATGACGGGCGATTACCGCCAGGGTCGTAATGAGGCCCATGGAGCGTTGTAATAATTTCAAGTTTGTCCTGGTTGCTATTTGTGCTTTTAGTAAATGGGTTGAAGCCTTTCCTGTAAAAGATGCCACAGCAATGACAACGATGAAAACCATGCTTAAGGAATATTTTCCTAGGTTTGGTTTGCCAAGGGTCATCTAGTCGGACAATGGTCCACATTTTATTGCTGCTGTAATTCTGCAAATATGTGCGGGATTACAGATCGATAAGCGGTTCCATTCGGCCAGACATGCTCAGAGTGCAGGATTGGTAGAGAGACACAATGGAATCTTGAAGAACAAGCTCACTAAGACGTGTGCCGGCACCAATTTGAAATGGCTGGACGCCTTACTGATAGTGTTACATTTGATGAGAACAACCCCACAGACTAGGACTGGGCTCTCCCCATATGAAGTGGTAATGGGTAGGCCAGCCAACATTTGGAATCTTCCTCAACCCAAAGCCCTAAGGGATATAGAGCACGTACTTCTTTCCGAATATTGTAACCAGTTGACTAAAAATCTGTATTTTATTCATCAACAGGTGCGAGAAGCCCTCCCAGCTAAATACGAGGGGCCAGGTCATAGCATCCGACCTGGGGACTGGGTGCTCACGAAAGCATTTGAGAGAGCATCCTGTCTCGCACCAAGGTGGAGAGGGTCCCATCAGGTCCTATTGCCCACTCAGCCCGCAATACAAGTATCCGGAAAGAAACATTGGATCCACGCATCGCATGTCAAGAGGATACCTTTCCCTTCAGCACACGACAAAGAAGATAAGAAGAAACTTACTTGCTCTGCTCCCAGCGATCATTCAGCATTGAGCAGTAATAAGAGTGCTTCAGAGACACTCCCTGAGCCAGCGGGGCCTGGGGAAACAGCTACTTCATCTCCACACTCTCCTGCAGATCCTTTTGCATCTTTGTCCAGTTCTGCTGCAAATTCATCACTTCCATCAGGAAGCATCGACGCACTGTTCGCAGATCACATTGTACCAGGAGTCACAAGGTACAATCTGCGTCCACAGAGCTAGACTTACTGCACGGTTCGGCTGTGCCCACAGGAAAATAATCACAGGGCTTGTCCTTTGCCCATCTTTTGCATCTGAAGGAAAGTAGGTGGCTGGGGATAGGGAAAGACTAGGAAAACGCGTGATCAGGAGATCACCAGCAAAAGGACTACAGAGTTTTCGTTTCAAAGGAACAATGCCTGTTATCGTCGCTACTCGTACTGAACAAACAAGTGACTGTGTGGCCAACAAAGACAATGGACAATCAAATACATGGTCCTGTGAAACATATTGTTTTCTTGTAATTATGTTAACCGGTTTCACAATAGTAGTTGCCTTAGGATTTTAGTATATGGAAGAAGTACGTCCGCTTGAGACATTCTTGCCTACTGAGAATGTACCTACTGTATCTACACCTTTTGTGCACCTGCACACTCTATCTCCTAGAGACTCTCAACATAGACAAAGCTACTACAATAATACCTTACTGCTTATGATGAACGCAACTCATGCCATTTTGAATAAGACATATTATTGGGTTTGCTCTCATTTACCGCAACATGGGGAAAAAGGGTTGGGCTGGTATATTCATCCTTTGCCTCTTATTACTGCATGTTATGCTTCTCTATGGGCACTGTTCTTTGGCCGAATGAATGATAGGATCTCGGGGAACTTTGATGGAACCCATTTGAATGAGTTTGAAAGGCGAGTCCTAACGTCGCTGGGATGCTCACTCTTCGCAAATAGGATCAAGCTTAATGATGCTTCTATTAGGCCTTCTGATAGACTGTCCTGACTTTTTCAATCTTTGATCTCTTTCAAGATGGCTCCGCCTTCCTACACTGTTAACCATAGCACCAACTCAGTTTCTTTCTGCATACAAAGGAATGGTACTCAGTCAATGGGTGATTTCAAGGGTTGTGCTAGTGTTGCAAACTTGACCAGTGAGGACAGACCTTTGTATTTTGGCGAACCTGTCTACTTCTTTTGCGGTAATGAAGCTTTTCCTAGGCTACCTAGGGATTGGCAGGGAACCTGTTATTTGGGAATTCTATTACCAGGGGTATTTATAGCTAGTACTACTGAAATCTCTAGGGCTCGTCCAAGGTGGGATTAGAGCGGTGATACCCCTCAACAAATTCTGGGTGATGTAGTGAAATCCTTTGTACCTTTTTGGGGGCAAATTATGAATTCTGAAGATATCAGAAGACTAGCGAGAGTACTGGAGAAAACCATCAACCGGACAACTGACATACTCTATAACATGACTCTAGAGCAAAAGGCAATCAGATTAGTGGTGCTACAAAACCGGATGGTATTAGACGTCATCCTGGCTGAGCGTGGTGGAGTATGTAAATTAGTGGGGTCCGCTTGTTGCGTTTCCGTACCCGATTCCTCCCCAACCATCTTTAAGGCTATACAAAATCTGCATGTCCTTAGTTCAGAAGTTCATGTTCCTGAGGTAAATTGGGATATTAGTGCTTTTTTCTGGGAGTTCTTACGATCTTGGGGATGGAGGCTTCTCTCTATCTTTTTGATAATTCTGGGTATTCTGTTGTTTTGCTTTTGCTGTATACAATGTCTTCCTGCCATATGTTCAGTGTTAGGGGGATGTTGTGCACAGACTATGGGAACGTTAGGACCAAGGGTACACGCACCGGAAAGAATGACCAACGAGTTTGTGATGAAGGAAATTTCCGCTACAGACCTTATGGAGATTGATATATCTGATGAATGTGATTCAGGTTGTATGGACATTGAGACGTGGAGTTAATCATAAAGCGTCTAGTGTTTAGTTAGCACTTGGCTTAGGTCAAAAGGAGGGTTTGTCAAACAGTAAATCATATTATGCCTCCTTTTGATTTATATTGGCGTAAGCCTAGTTGCTCCGCCAAGAAAACCATGTTGCAAAGTTCCGATTTTAGATCGACTTTGCTGCCATTTTAGAATCCTCTGCCATTTTGATTTCTGTTCGTATGATTCTCTGTTCTAAAATGGTGGTCTGTGTTTCTAACTTGCAACCAAGCCTCCCAACCTTTGAGTTCTGTTAATGGTTAGACTGTCCGAGGGCCGACTGTTTAGACTAGGTAATGTTGTCCCAGGATTGTCTGCGCTAGCAAGCCTCATCCACGAATACACATCGGCGACAATGAAAGGCAAACGGCAAGCGTGGACACAGGTTAAACTACATTGTGTCGGAATATGGACTAATGCTTACTGTGGGATTCAAGAATTTACATCACCATTGTAACTTGATGGAAATGCAAACTCATGTAATCTGTCTGCATATTATTGCATAACCTGTATGTGAACTCGGCACAAACTCTAGACTGCAGATTATTAACATGTAGAGGGGCTGGACAATATTGTTGAAAAAGTAAAAAACCTGAATGTTTAGATGTCCAGCACTCTCCCTCCTCACTCTGATGGGCTGGTACTCATTGAGGGGTGTTGAGAGCCAGATAGCTATCTGTATCAGATCTGTGTTTCTTTGTAACTGCGCAGCATTAAAGAGCTGTGAATCTTTAGAGCCTGTGTTTGGTGCATTTCCTTTTGTGGTACTGAGCCTCGATATTTCCTTGCTTTTACACCTGGGCTCACCTGTGACCATAGTTTCCTTTTATGAGTCCCTTTGAAATTGGCAGTTTGCTCTTTGAAGTGGGTGCAACAAGAACTCGCACCTTCTCGTCATGTTTTAGCCAAGGATTGCCTTCTTTGAAATCCCTGGATTCCTGCCATCATGTCCACAGAACAGGGAATTATGATGCTTCCGGCAGCATCACTTTTTATTATAGGGTTGTTAGAGGATAGGTGTGATATCCAGATTTATGAGAGGTTTGTCATTGTGAAGTTCCTGCCTCAGCCCAAACCTTTTTTTTCTGAAGTAGTGTCTCTTCACAGGTTACAGGAGTTTTGTGGGTGAAACCTAATATACATTTGCTTTGGTCACCCCCCACATCATGTTTTCCTGACATTTTCTGTGTGAGCAGTGATACCTTTTTCCATTGTGGCTTTTCAAAGCCGGATTTATTTGCAACAAATGTGCAGGCCGTTTTTGATTTTAATGTTTGAAAATCCTGTCTTGCATGTCGCAGGATTCTTCAATTCCCCCTCCTTGGGTGAATTTACATTGCTGCTGATCCATTGATAATGATGGGTAGCCCCTTTCCACATGGCTCTTTAATTTGACATGAACCAAGAGAAAAAGCCAAGCCGTTTCGTTGCAGTGTTTAAATTCTTGCCACTCATGCGAATTAAAAACAAAATCAGGCCATTTTTGGTTGCAGTGTTTAACTTCTTGCCATTCATATGACAGGGAAAGCAAAGCAGTGCTGTTTTTGGTTGCTGTATTTAACTTCTTGCCATTCATGTGACTGGGAAAGCAAAGTGGGGCCGTTTTTGGCTGCAGTGTTTAAATACTTCTGTCTATGTGAAAGGGAAAGCAAAGCAGGGACGTTTTTGGTTGCAGTGTTTAAATGCTTGCCACTCATGTGCCAGGGAAGGTAAAACGGTCTGTTTTTGGTTTCAGTGTTTAATTGCTGATGTTCAGGTGAAAGGGACTACAGTTGGGGCATTTAAATGCACCCCACAACAGAGAAGAGTTTAAAATATCTGTGTATCAAGCACACACATCTGTGTATCAAGCACATACATATGCACCATGATCAACTGCCAGGAACACATCTGAGCACAGCTGAGCTGTGGCCAAAGTGACAAGTTGAGACATGGGCCAATAAGGGTAGATTTTGTCCTCAAACCACAATACGGCTGTACATCTGTATCATGGTGGATACCTAAAAAGGAAAATCTCTTACAGCACAATCTAAATGCCTGCTGATTGTAGTGAAGGTCACTAGCAAATGAGAACTATTAACAGTAGCGTTCAACATACCTCCCAACTCCAAGCACCTCGTGGTGTTCATATGCATTCTATGAGAGCTAATGAGTGCAACTATAAAATATAATCAGCTAATAAGTGAGAAATCATCACCTGGTATGGTAGGAAGGAGAATGTTGCACATACACTAGTTCCATTGATGGCAGATATACACCTGGAAGAATCTGATATTTCATTGTTGTCTGTTTCAATTAGGTCAACTATATTTGACAAATCTCATCTGTCTGATCAAATACCAGTATCCTCATTGTTTCAGATATGCATATCCTTATATAAGAAAGTAAATGAGAACTCTTACATAGGCAATTTAGCAAACCTGAAAGCAAATATCCCTATAATTGTACAACAGTGTGAAAGGAAAAATCTTCAAACATAATATTCAGCAATTACATCATATTTGGGTGCAGGAGAGATAAAGGTAACCCTGACATGAATGCTACAACAATAACAATGCACAGAAAGTGGTATCCCAAAAATTGGATACATCGTCCACTGCACGCACAGTACTGCAAAACAGTCAGCAATTATGCATGTAATGAAATTAATGAGTTGATACAAAAATGGAAATACTTTCAAAACAGTAAATATTCATAAAGGATAGTCAACCATCCAATGTGTCGAGATGTTTCTTCATTTATTTTTTATAGGTAGCATCGAACATGTGAAAATGATTCCCTTCAGCAGGCGTAATCTAAACATGTCTTAAATGGAGGGAGCATATCTATCATGTTCAAAACAAATTATAATAAATTCAATATTTCAAAAAGGGCAATACAATCATATGGTGAAATAGGCTCATAATATCAACCTCTATCTGGTCAAAATCATAAATAACAGATCTTTAATTCAAATCCCTTATATGGACAAACCACTAGTAAAGTTTTGAGAGTCATGCTTTCACAGAGTTTAAAATGTTAATGCCTTTCCCCTTGTATTTACAGTAGAGGAGGTATATGGTGCTATAAAGTCTCAAAAGAGGACGGAGGACATGTGGATATATTTAAATCAGAACCAGCGAAAGGGCACCTTCTTTCTGCACTTGTACAATGCTATCACAATAATTGTGTTACTTCCAAAGAGCAGAAATAGTCCAAATATAAGTAAGGAAGGTTGTGAAGAACCATAAAATGTTCACACAATTTAGTTATTAAATACTGTGGATAAAAAGTATGAAAGGTATTTTTTTTCGTATTAGTTTATTATTATTAATACAAAAATATGAGGAAATCTGTGGGAAACGGTATTTCCCCTTCAATGTATAATGCACTACGTACACCTTATACTGACAACAAAACAGTTGTTAGTTGCTAGATGATGTTTGGCTGGTGAGGTAACAGCTCCATTTGAAGTCCAGAAGTGTCTTCAGAACGGCTGTGTCCTAGCACACATCCTTTTCTGTCTCTTCATAAATGGAGTGATAGACACCATATTGACTACTATCATTGATGCACCTTCATTTGCCACAGACAAATACCTCTGCTTCTATTACCTGACAATCCTTTCTTAGTATCTTTGACCCCAGTTGCCATTGAAAAACAACTTGCAGTTATTTCTGTCATCTGCAATGACAAAAATGTATTAATCAATCACTCTAAGACCAAAGCCATGGTTTTCACGCCTAATAGAAGGAAGATTTATGGATTTAGGAACTTCGTCAATTAGTGAAATCTAACTTATGGCTACACAGATACAGCGAGGCCACCATTATATTTGCAAGATAACATGGCGAGGGGGCTGTGTCACCATTCCTCAAGATATATAAACTTCAAGTTGACAAGCAGCATTATTTGGCGCTGAGCTTTGGAGCACTGGATGTGCAAGAAGATGAAAGTTAGGAAGAAAAACTTTCTGAAAAAAATCCTACACATGCCTAAGAGCACCCCAATCATCCTATTGCATGAGGAAACCAATCTAAGTTATATTAAACCTCCCAGTGCATTAAAGCCACCACTGTGTTGGATCAGGATTTGGAGCACACCACCCATCACCAAATATTGGGATGCAATATTAGATGTGCTGGCACAAACAGGAATGTTTAAATACCAGGGTGTAGACATGTCAAATAATTTTGATCCTATTTAGGATATTTGGAGCATTAGTCAAAGCGGACAACTATTAACACAAGAATCAGACTATTCAATAGCTATTAAAACTTAATTATTTTCAAAAGAAGTAGAACCATTTTTAAACTAAAGTTTACATACCTCACTACTTGTAAGATATTGAGACTGCAAATTGGCAATTGGTTAGAAATACTATCTAGACTATATGAGGTGAATGCTAGCTTATTCATTTTCCTTAATTTCAGAATTGGCATTTTGCAATTGCAATCCATACTAATACCCAGGATCGGACAAATACAGATCAATGCCCTTATTGCAAGAATGTAAGAAGTGCATCATATGCTGGTTTTTCCCCTGCATATTTGATACAGGAAACTATATCTGCGACCCAGTCTTATTGATCTTGGATTATGGATTACAACCGAGGCTCTTGCTGTGTGTAAAAACGACAACTGATGAATGCATGAATTATGCTGTTGCTAGACACCTGCACAGAGCCTGCACCTGCAGAAGGGCTTTTTTTAATGTTGCATGTTAAAGTTATCTTGGTTAAACTGGGATATAATAATGTATTTATTTTTGGTGTTTGTATAAGGTTGATCTCGTGGTTTCGCTATGATCTAGTTCTAATGGACTATAAACCCAGTGTATTCAGTTGCAGTCGACAAGCTTCAGTGCTAAGCTAATGCAAATCACCTAGTCATTAACATCTCTAAAAAAAAGACTATGGTCTTTGGCACAACCAAAATTAAGCTGAATAACAAATACAAACTGAAGCTTGCTATCCAAACCATTGAGCAAGTTCCCACTTATGATTACCTTGGCCTTACCTTTGACCAATCACTAAGTTGGACTTTTCATCTTGATAGATTAGCGGTTACGTTTCGGCCACTCACTGTAGGAGTGTTGAATTTTGCCAAGGAACACGCAGGCTTCTCTTTGATCACTTTCTTTCAACTCTACAAGACAAAAATTCGACCTTTGATGTTGTACGGTGCGAGATTTGGGATATTAAACATCTTCCCAGAAAGGCATTGGCCCTCATTACGACCCTGGCGTTGGACCATGGTGCTAACAGCACCATGGTCCATGCCGGTAACTTACCGACTCCGCCATGGCGGAATGGGGAATTACCACCCCATTCCGAGGTTGACGGGCAGTAATTCCTCATGCGGCCAGGGCTATTCCCCATTCCTATTTTTGCCCCATAGGGCTCAATGGAAATGGGGAAGGCGCTAAGTATGGTGCCGCAAATTGCGGCACTGTACTTACCACCAAGGTCCCTTTGAGGGTTGTTTTTTAACGCCTGCAAAAAGCAGACGTTAAAGTCTCCAACCCGCAAAGGGACCTCTTAATTAGGCGTCATGGGTTTAACGGCGCCGCCACCTTTTACGGCGCCGTTAACCCCTTAACGCCTGGGTTGTAATGAGGGTCATTGGGCCTCATTCCGAGTCGGGCGGTAAGGGTTAACGGTCACCGGTAACGAGACCGGTGCGTTAAACCCTTACCGCCCTATTTCGAGTTCCCTTTGCGGGTTGGAACTTAACACCTGCTTTTTGCAGGTGTTAAAAAACCACCCCGCAAACGGACCTTGGAGCTAATTACGGCACCGTAATTTACGGTGCCGTAATTAGCACCTTCCCCATTCCCATTGAGCCCTATGGGGCAAAAATGGGAATGGGGAAGGGCCCATGGTGAATGGGGAATTACCGACCCCGCCAACCTTGGAATGGGGCGGTAATTCCGCCATTCACCATGGCGGAGTCGGAGTGATAACGGCGTCAACCAAGGCGCTAATAGCGCCTTGGTTAACGCCAGGGTCGGAATGAGGCCCATTGTCTCTACTTATGTTACCTCTTTCTGTACCTTTTGAGTGTGTATTGCTTGACGCTAAAATGAACTTGGTGCATATAACTTTGATTGTTAATATTGTTCATTTGTACTTGAAAGTGGTGCAATCCCCTGATGGGACTTTGTTACACCTAAACGATCAGCTGACTAAGATTAAAGTTTTGGGCTGCAGAGAAACTACCATCTGCATGCTGCATAAGAAGGCCCTCACTTGGATGCAAAAGCTTGGGCTTCCCGTTAACAATTACCAGTTTCCAAAAATGAGTGTTATCCATAAAAATGATGTCTATGATATTGATTTGGAACATTCCCTGATCAACTTAGCTACTAAGACTTTGAGTAGGGAACATGTTGTACATCAGTTGAGCCACATGGGCATGTGTAGTTATCTCACTGCATAACCATTTAATTGGATTGTTGCCAAGTTTCTAAGAATACAATTTAATTTGGTTAATTCATATCAAGTTGCTCAGAGACGGACAGGATTTTCAAGAGTTCAGCGGGGCTGTAGATTGTGTGGTGCTTCTGAGTTTGAAACCGCTAAACATCTGGTAATTGAGTGTGAAGCCCTCCCTGATATCAGATGTTCCTCTTTTATGGCAAACTGTAGATGGACTTATCTCACCACACAATCCAGGAAAAAGTACAAATGTCATCAAAAATGAAAGCACCCCAGTACAAGAAAGAAAACAGCTTTATTGATAAGTCAGCTGGCAGAAATAAAACATAGGCAGCTCTATAGAATTGAACTGGACAAATATTTCTCAACCCACCTATAGCACAGGGGACATTTTAAGGAGAGAAAATCACATTTGTAACATTTGAGGGGCAGTTATAACACAGTGATTGGTCGCTCGTCATCAGGCCCCTACAGAACTATATTTATTACCCAATGGGGGAATAAATTACCCAATGGGACTGGATGCACCCTTCACTATGCGAGGGGATCACCAGCTCCAGGATAATACAACCTTTATGTTGGAGACAGCGCAAGCAAGAGCATCTCATCGAGCCAGACCAATAGGAAGACATGCAGACATCAGCGAGGTCAAGCACAATTCTGCACACCCACTCCTGTCCCTCTGATTGGATCCTTATGTCTCTCGCCTCCTCACCCTTCTGCACCTGCTCGGCCGCACTTCCTCTGCAGCTCCCTTCTCACGCCGCAGTGCCAAATGTGCTTAATAAAAACATACAGGGCACCGTTGCTGGATTTTAATTTACTGTATTTAATTTGCTTTTACCATGGGGGTCTGGCCTAGGCTCCTTTGTGCGTGGCGCTGTGCCCTTCACAGTATCATATCGGGAACTTTCGGTTTGGATTGTGTTACCCTTCCCTGGAGAAAGAACTCCACTTGTAACAAATAACTGACTCTTCGCCTGGTGATTTGTCATCTAAAAGTTAGGATCCTACAGCAATGCAGAGTTCTAGAAAACAAGAATAATAACTATCCGCTTGCAATGCACTTTGCAGAAAAACAGGATGCGAATGCTACTCTCATCAAGTTCTTTGCAGTGACACATATCCCCAAACATAAAAGGAAAGGAAACAGGGAATGAAAGTTAGAATCCAAGTAGATTATAGAATATAACACTATGAAACCGGTAGGACATAACTCAGATGAAGAGCTGGCTATTCATTTGTATAACAATTAAGAACAAATAGTGAAGGGAGTCTGCTTTGGGGTGAAAAAAGAGGATTGTTGAAATAATGTAATGAAACTATGTATTTGATGCACTGTGTACTGATGATTTATGTTTGTAAAGGAGAATTGTTGATATTTAAAGATGATTTAAAAAATTACATTGGGTAATATTTGAGCTGAACAATGATTGCAAATGACTGAATGTTTTTCTAAATCATTTTTCTAACATCACTTCTTTTTGGCTATAAAACAATGTTTATTTGATTGTTTTAGTAAGTGATAGCATTTTTGCATATAGCACTTTATACCTTTATTATAAAATAATGTCTATTGTATTGTGTTTTTAGAATGGTAGTATGTTTGCACTTGACACTTTACTAGGTATGTAGCCCATTTGGGCAGGACTGTGTAGAATGGACGGCTTAAGTGGCTTAATGATATTAGTTTATTTAGGCCGAGCCATGCAGCAATGATCTGTAGTGGGAAGAGTATCTATAAAGATGTTTCGTCATCAGCCATTCTGGCATTATAATTTGTATGCAGGAAATAATTGTATATTCACAATAAAGTCGGCGAATGAATACTGTAACACGAATATTGATGTGAAGTTGATCCATTTTAATACAGATCCTCATATAACACAAATCCAACAAATGTTAAATTCATGTGTGATTCAAAGAAACCCATACGTGATAAATACGTATTTCGCTTCCGGTTCGTGTTCAATTATTCAACAATTCAATAACTGACTCTTTTTCTAAGAAAATGATTTTTCCTATTGCCCATTATATTTATTGTATATTCTTCTTTTTTTCAATTTTCAAAGCTAACAACCATTCATTTGGTATTGTTCAAGGCTAGAGATTTCCAACTTGCATAGCTTATTTTCTTTATACATCAGCGCGAGACATACATTTGAGAGTGCAGATAACATTAGATTATGCTGCGAATGCATCACAATGAGAGCAATCCATTTACTGAAAAAACATTTAGATTTACATACCAAAGAAAACCAAACAAAAAAGCAAAAAACCAACAACCACTGTGCAAACAACACATCGGTAGACTCTGCATTTACAAATGCATAGGGCCCCCTCATGTTAAATATCATTTAACACAGAGCTGCAATAGGACTCTAAGGGTCTCATTACGACCCAGGCGCTGGACCATGGTGCTATTAGCACCATGGTCCATGCCGGTCTCCGGCATGGTGGATGGCGGAATTACCACCCCCATCACAAGGTTGGCGGGGGCGGTAATTCCCCATTCACCATTTGCCCTTCCCCATTCCCATTTTGCCCCATAGGGCATAATGGGGATGGGGAAGGCGCTAATTACGGCACTGTAAATTACAGTTGCCGTAATTAGCTCCAAGGTCCCTTAGCGGGTTGGATTTTAACGCCTGCAAAAAGCAGGCGTTAAAGCCTCCAACCCGCTAAGGGACCTTGTAATCAGGCGCTAATGGTTTAACGGCGCCGATGCTCTTTACGGCGCCGTTAAACCATTAGCGCAAGGGTCGTAATGAGGCCCTAAGTGTGTAATACCATGTTAAACTGGCTGCCACGTTAGCAGAGATATTTGTGTCTAACAGACGGTTTCACATGACCAGTATGAAAGCAGCTGATTGTGTCAAACATGAAAATCAAGGACACCCGACTTTGAACAGTGTAACTTTTGCCTTGGAAAGAAGTCCCAGTAAACGGGCAGGAACATGTGGATTATGTATTTTTGCCTTCAGAAAAGTCATGTTTCTATGTAAGTCCATGTTTTCAATGGATTGTTTTCAAGAATACATTCTGAGATTATTGCACTCTAGTGCTCAGACGTTTCTTTGGTGTGTCAGTTTGCAATGTTGTGACACTGGGGCAACATTACACGGCATGTGGCTTATAACTTAAGCACCATTTGATGAATACCTATCAAACTTTACAAATAAAATATATGGCCACCTCAAAATGAATTTCTGAAGTTTGGTGTGGTTTCATCCAGGCGGGACAAAGTTATAGAGATAGTCTCAAAAACATTTGTAACCCTCATCGATACAATGGAAAAAAAGGTTTGCTCGCGCCTACAGTCCAAACCACAGGATGGATTTTCACCAAACTTGCCCGAGTAGCAGCAGCTTGACCCAAAAGCATGCTTTTGCAAATGTGGTATAACTGCAGCCAGTAGTTTCTTTTAAAGAATGTCCAAAAGGTAGTCAAAACAAATGTGTGATATCTGCGTTCGGTCCACAAACTCGTTTCCTGATTCGGAGTCCGCGGATGCCTCTGTGCCAATCAGGGGGCAGCTAGGTGTTCGCACCAAAGATGCACACTGAGTGGATGTTCAAAATTGTGAGGTGCCCATAATATATGAAACGGTCGCCATATTGGATCCGCGGACCATGGCCCTATTCCGCAGACAGTGCAGTGAGAAAGAAATTTGGAAAATGCATTTGGGGTTATTTTGTGATCGAAAGAGGGCCTGGGAAGGGTGGGGGAGTGGACAAAAGTTGATATGGAGATGTTTTCATAGGTTAAAAAAAGGTGTGCAGGTGCCGTTGCGTTGCAGGAAATTTTGCTGTCTATGGATTTCTTTGGGAGTGGGGAGATTCTGGATGAGTGTTGTTATTTGAAGGTGTATTATACGTACTTATTATAGGGTTTAATTATATTGTGGTGGTTATAGTAATTAGAGGTACTGTATGTGGAGTATACAATTTGGAAAATGGTTGAATTGTATAATTGAGGTGTATACAGTATTTACAATTGTAGTACAATTGTGGATAGTGCTTCTGGAATATGTATTTTTTTCTTTGTGATGATAAAAAATAGGATAATACTTGGTATGGTTACTTAGTTGGATAAGTGCTGTGTTTGTGGTGCAATGTATTTGTAATGTGTCTTTTCTAAAGAATAGGGAAACTGTGGCCTAGTGCTAACACAGTGGCAGATTGTAGTTGGAGCAGTGTTTGGTGTATTATAGTTGTGGCTGGAAAAGAACAGTACTTTAGATGTAAGTTGAAGTGTTGTTTATAGATACTTTGGCAGTATACACATATGTGTGAGCAAGCAGAGAATGGTGGCTCTATAAGGGATGTAATGAGAAAGGTTGGAAAGCATGACATTTATATGGAATGAAAAATGGAAAATGGTGTGTGTTTAAAAATGTTTCATTTTAGGAGCATTTTGTTGAAAGTAAAAACAATGCATATGTGCATTTACAGCAGCACTGTGTGTAACGTTTTTCTAAAAGAAAGGAAAAGAAGGTGCAAAAGATTTTTAGAACATTTTTAAGTGGCACTAGATGTGTGGAGGTTCAATATGTTGGCAGTACAAGTAACTGTCACATGATGTGAATAGGTGTATAATGCTGCAAAACATGGCATTTGATAGAATTGTTAAAAAAGAGAATATGCTTATTGAGAAGCTTATTACAGGGTAAGTGGCAACAACCCTGTAAATATTCACGTGGAAAAAGTACTTAAAAAAATATATACCTGTACTATGTCTGGTTAGATGCAGATAGAAATCTTGGAGCGTTTCACAGTAGTTATTAATGCAGATTGCAGTAACAGGTGATATGTACTCTGAGAGTTCAAGAGTACATCTGAAGTGTTGAACTCAGATGACACGGTTACATGTAGAACTTTTGGGTGAGATTGGTGGATGGATGTGTGACTCTTTCAAAGCAGCCTCAAAAACAAATGTGGAACCGTTCTAATTTATTTTGTCCACAAATCGAGAAAGCAAGTCACAATGTGAACAAAGCTGTATGTACTTTTCTGCAGGATGTTAGAATTACATATTTTCACCACATAAATATCAAGTTTGATATTGTGAATATTTCTCGAGGAGATGGATTACCTTTGACTGATGTTGGAAATCAGATTTTTCAATTTAATATCCAAAATGCATTGAAACTGTTTTTGTGAACACCTGAAATATGTAGTGAAGTAGAAACAAAAATTAGAAGCAGTTTTTGTAAAAGTTAAAAAAAAATAATTAAGTTCAGTAGAACATTTGTTAGTTCAATATATGAAACCCCAACATTTTTAAAAAAGGTTCTTTTAGGAGCCATAATTTTTTAACGCAAAACAAGTTAATTGATTTTTATTCCTCCACCAAGCTTGTAATTTTCCAGGTGTCCGTGGACTATTATACTGTCCGCGGACTATGCAGGCCACAAAAGGTGGTTTGATTTTTTTTTAGTTCTATTTTTGAACTGTGAAAGGTGAATCCAAAAGGAGTCTGTTTTCTTGGCATTTCTGGCTTTTAAATCTTTTTTGCATTTTTTCTAGGAGAGGCAAGAAGGTATGGTGGAGGAGGGAAAGGAGAGAAAGGGCCCCAACCACACATACAGAGGGGCAGGTGGACACTGGAAGAAATTTGGCCTGTTACTCGTGCTCCCTAACTGAAACCTTGAAAAACACTCCAAAACTGCTGCTCCCTGCAGAGAGGTGTGTTGCAGTACATACAGAAGACTGTGACCTTCAAAAGGTAGGAGCAATAGCATCTGTAAGGCCTGCGAGGCAGCCAGTGGGGTACTCCTGTTGGGCTGCCCCACAGGAGTACCCTGTGTGGTCACAGGAGCGGTTGAGGAAGATGGGGTAACAGAAGATAGCCTACTTCTCCTTGAGAAAGGAAGAGCCTTTCTCAGAGCACCCTTGTAGTTGGATCGAGTGTGGCAGCGCATGTAGGTGGTCTCAAAAGAGTACTGCCCAGGTTTTCCCTGACTGAGTATGACTTCACACTGTGCTTTTAACCTGGTCAGCCCAAGCTTTTGGTACACCCCCAACGGTGGTAAAAAACTGCTACACTCATGACTCTTTCCGGGTGCTGGAGGTAGGAACTTACTCTACCTCATATTCCTGGTACTCTCGATCCTGTGCCTCATCATCGTGCTTGTTCCTGTGTCCAGGCCCTCCATGTGTTGATGATGGTGGTGGGCCCCTGGGAAGGATGGATGGCCATAACAGATGCCATTGGGATGAGAAATATGATGAATTTCTGCATGTGTCTCTCCTGGTGATTTCACCTGGATTGCCAGTTTTAGAATTACTAAAAGTAATGGAAGGGTCCCTTCAGGGGAACCGTCCCTGGACTGTGTGATTGTCTGCAGACAATTGAGTCCGATATATTCCTTGAAATGTTATAAAAAGGTAGCAGATCAACTAAAATGGTTCTTGGAGACCAGGAAGGGTACATTTTCAACTTGAAACATCTTAGATTGGCCGTAAATGTGAACATGTAATCACGCAGCACAGGTGCGGTTACATGATGATATCTTGAGACGTCTACGGCACCACATGTCCACAGACCACCATGGGAGACGCCACGCGCATGCAGAGGGATGTCTGCAAATGGACACCCTGTCTGTGGACCAATTAAAAGTGTTTCATGCTAGAACGGATATGTCCAGACATGCAAAATGTCACCCCGAATAGTCATATAGTCTGCAGATTATTAATTGTTTTAAAAAACATGTATGACTGAATAATATACAAGATAGTTATAGTATAAGCACATTTATCTATGAAAGGGATGGGGTATCAGAGTGGGAAACATAAATGGGATAATTTGGAATACCTACAAAATCATCATCGGGGAGGGAGGTTGAGAAGTTTCATCAAACCATCTTTGATTTATATTTTTTTAATTTGATTAGAGTGATTGCTGGAGTATGGGGTACAGGTACACGTAGGACAGTGATAATATACATTTCTAATAACATGATTTTTAAAATAATTTAGACACTCCTTAAAGTCATTGCTAAGAACATCCAATTTTGAAGACAAGATCATGATTTCATTTTGTACAGGGATTGTCTTTCTGATTGTTGGGATTCTCCATAATTAATCTGTGGTGTAGTTTCTTCATGTAACCTATAAGAAAAGATGAAATTATTATTTCAATGACCTCTGAATAAATTACATTATTTATTTATATTGAAAGACGTATTGTTTACGATTAGAGAGTTCATCATCACTCATTTCTTCTTTGGGAAATGTTTCTTCCAGCCACACAAGTGTGTTTGCCATTTCTTTCAAAATACAAATGGTGATATTTGCTTATGAGAAATGTTTATATAATGAATGGTAATAATAGAGAAATTAATACAGTGTACCTACTATTTGATGAGGGGTTGTTTTGCAATGAGATCCTGGTGTATCTCAGTCTGTATGAAGAGCTGTACTAAACTGATAATATGAGGTTTACAGTTTTGGTTTGTGCTTGGTGGAATCAGGGCCATCTTAAGCACTTTGGGGGCCCGGGGCACAGACAAATCTGGGGCCCCCCTCCAACTGACCAAAGAAATTAAGGGATGTAGAATATCTAGTGCGCTGCACCCCATGTCACGATAACAACCCATAGCTTGATATGCTGCCTCGCTGAGATCAAAATAAGCATGGTAAGCATCCTTTCAGATACCTCATCCTCTTCATTCATGTTATAATCAGAGTGATAAACAAGTAGCATTTCAAGGGCACATTAGCAGTCTACGAGGAGGGTACTTGTGTTCAAGCATAGATACAACAAACATTTCATCAACAGCAGCCACGTGGAATGTATACTGGACATATTATAACTGCAGGACACAGATTTATGACAAAGGGGCTCATAATCCAGAATAGTCAAACGATTCAGATTAGTTGCCTCGGGCATACTCATACCATAGCAAAGAGAGTGGATGACAATTTGCAGATACCAGGAAGGTGTTCGTATCCAGATAGACTGAGATTAGAAGTGGGACATGGTTTTTCAAGCAGTGTTGCCATTTGAAAGCAAAGAAACAGGTGGCTGTGGTGTCCAATATAGCAATGCTCACTGTCATTATAGAGGAAGCAACACTATATGTAGCTAGTGAAACCATGAGTGAGTCTTTTTTAAAGATCATACCCTGAGAACGAAATCACTCTGAAGGGCTGACAATTTTGAAAGGTTTAGGGACTTGCAATTTTGACAGGTGAGGAAATGCAAGATTAAATGAGATACCCAGGATCACACATTGATTAAGGGGAAGCTGGGATTCGTACCCAATCTGCAATTTCTGTTCTCTACCAATTTCATTTCTAGTTTTTACCCTAAACTAAAATGATCCCATTTTACAGAACTGACTTGGAAAATATGAAAACCACATAACCCAATATAAACATTTTAACAAACAAAACGTTATAGAAACATATTATGCAAAATGTGAATGATTCTAGCTTCATTGTCTCCATCATCAAGGAAAGTATATAAATACCAGCATACTAATGGGTGTGATCTTAAACGATTTCAGATAGGTTTCTCTATTGTATTTTAAGCTTTAAATACACCGCAAACACAGGCTTGGGCAATGGTATTTAAAAATGTGCAGAAAAACATTTGAATTGTACAAAAAAGCAAAATGTGTTGTTGTCACATAAGCAGACCTTAAATTATGCTTGTAGGAAGCCTGCAATATTGGGTCTGCTCTTTTCTGTCTAGAACTCTTTCCACTCAAATGGCCTACATGATAGGAAAGATCAGGTAATTGGCCAAACAATGCCACCAATATTCGAGGAGCAAACCTTTTCATAGAAGGCAGTGCAGTACTTTCAGTGATATAATATTTGTCCAGGATCACTGTACCATTTGTTGGCAAAGCCAGGATGAAAGCATGAACGCTTTGGTTCCTCACTCTGGAATTTGGATAAACATCTCTAACACTTTATTGTCATCATTGGAGGTGCCTGCCTAGGTTTTACAACTCCCCATCTAAACAAACCAATTTCTAGACCTTCACCATACTGACGCTATGTTTCTATAGCAACCGCTATCTGGCGCAGGGACATTGGAGATGATAACACCTCTAGTGCTTTAAAACAAAGTACATATACATACAGGCTTTACAACTTCATACATTTGAAATGCTGAGTCAGGCTTGCTGGAATTTGGTATTGTAATCTTGCATATGAACGCATATCTCTGTAATGTGTGAATAACACACTGAGCTATCCTCTGAGCCATTGGGGCACTCAAATTTAACAAAATGTATTTCAACTTTTCTATTGCACATGATCAATATAATCTCCACAGAAAGGTGAGAATGTTACAGGTGTTGTGCCACATAAACTATGTATGCCACATTGAACATAGCATTACAGGATGAAAAGATCAGAACAAAATGTACTTGTCAACAACAGACAGAAAATAGGTTTAGCCTTAGCAGCATACCACAGAAAATCCTGATTTGTGATACTTCATTTTGTTGACTTAGGACTTAGGATAACTGACTTTTCTTTTTAATAAGGCTCCTTTTGCCCTCCCATAAAGACGTCTCTGGGTGGAATCCATTATATTGTGTGCTAAATTAACAAATGCCTTTTACATTTTGAAATATCTAATTCTACAAAAAGGTATATTTGGTTGTAATAAATATAAGTAATGTTGTTTTATTTATATGTTTTTTTTGGTTGAAGTGTTCAAAATATTCTGTTGTCCCCTGTATTTATCGGTTTTGTTGATGCTACCTGATGTCCACAGACTTTCATCTAGAGCTGCTACATTGGGGCAGAGTACAATATAAGGAACTTGTAGCAAATTAAGGGGACTCTGGTAAATTCATTGAAACAACTTTCTTACAAGTAAAACAAAAAAAAACAGACATTTGCCAGTTATGGTAAGCTAAGCAACCATAACTTGCGCCACCTCCGTGCACTACTAAGACTAACACCCAAGACATCAAAGATGACATCACAAATGTCATTGATGGCATCACTGATGACATCACATCTCACATTAATTCTGATGTTGGTAATAAGATGTCAGGGGTGATCGGGAAACCTCCCATGATCTACTTAATTTATGAAAAATGTACTCATCTAAACAAAACATTATATTGGAGTGTTGTTGTTAATACAGGAACCTAATAATAGATAGAGATAGGCATTGTCTGCAGCATGCACCATAGAAGTACAGCGTTTTTATTCTGGTAATGTTGGCCCGTAACACACACTTGTGTTAGTGCAATAATACATATGAAGATCCACAATGCATACAAATCACAGGCACATACAGGGAAACTACAGTAAGGAAGAAAGAAACAACATCACCAGAAGATGACAAGAACATTAAAGTTCATCATCATGTATGTAAATGAATTGTGTGTTTGAGGCCTGCTTATTGCCCTGTGTTTGTGCACCATGAGCTGAGACCAAACCCTAAAACAAGTACTTTAAGAACATACAAGGTTAACGTCTAGATATATAGCACCTTTTGAATTTTCAAATGTTCACTGTTAGTGAACAAAAACAAGTGGCCTAGATATGGGACATAATCAGTGATGTCATCAGTGACATTTGTGATATTCTTAGCAGTGCACGGTGGTGGCAAGAGTTATGGTTGCAAAAAGTGATATGTCTATGGGTGAATTCTATTGTACTGGTTGTGGCCAGTGGCTGTATTCTTGGGGGCATGGCCATAAACTGTGCCCCCAAGAATCTGGCCACTGGCCACAACTACTGTAGTAATATGTTTATTGCATGGACTGCCATGTAGCCATGTAGCTATGATTAAGTTGCTCAACTTATAGAAGAGCAGCTTTTTCGGCGGCTTATGACTTTGGCGCTGTTCGACAAATCCTTATCAAACTTTGTAAAGAAGTATATGGCCACCTCAGAATGATGTTGTGAAGTTTGGTGCCATCTATAGATGGAATGGCACAAATTTCAAAGTCCTACTAGACATAATGAAAAAGAAATGTTGCTCGTGCCTACAACGCAAACCGCTGTACAGACTTTTACCAAACGTTTGCGAGGAGTGTTGCATTAGTCTTGAAAGCGTGCTTTTGCAAATAGTAATTATAGGTACTTTAGGGGGAGTGTACAGTATTTGTAATATGATGGAATTATATAATTTAAGTGTATATGGTATTCATAATCACAGTACAATTAGGGATAGTGCTTCTGGAATGTGTAGTTGTTTCTTTGTAAAGAAAATAAATGGGATAATACTGGGTATTATTAGTTAGTTGTATATGGTGATACATCTGGAATCTCTGATTATTTTCTGGGGAAAACAACAATATAATTAGTTAAATAAGATAGTTTTAAACCTTTAATTGCATACGATTGTACATATGGCCATGCACCCAAGACCGAAGTTATAAGCACTGAAGTTATAAGCCACCATGGGTTTCACATACTGCAGTGGTTGTGTCCAGGACCTAGAGTCTTGGGTGCATGGCCAAAGGGCATGTACACAAGACCAAAATTCTAAGTACTAAAGTTATAAGCCAAAATGGGTGTGATATGTTGCAGTGATTTTGGCCAGGACCTACAGTCTTGGATGCATGGCCGAAGGCCATGCGCCCAAGACCGAAGTTATAAACACTGAAGTTATAAGCTATCATGGATTTCGTATACTGCAATGGTTGTGTCCAGGACCCAAGACCAAAGTTCTAAGTACTGAAGTTATAAGTCACAATGGGTGTGATATGCTGCAGTGGTTGTGGCTAGGACCCAGAGTCTTGGGTGCATGGCCGCAGGCCGTAGGCCTTAGGCTATACACCCAAGACTCTAGGCCCTGGCCACAACCACCACACCATATTACAGCCATAGATCACATGTATGGATTTGAATATGTATGAAATGTTTGAAATTATACTTACTGTTTCATTTGTTGAGATTCAATATATTTTTTACATGACTTTAGTACTTAGAGGAAATATTCTTTTTCAATTTCTGTGATAAAAGAAAAGAGCATGTAGTGTATGTATTTTATAAAGACTTATTACATTGCATAATAGACATTTTAGCTTTTTTTTACCCTCATATTTAGTTTACAAACCAGCGTACTGTGCATGTTGCTCAGTTTCTCAGGGTAATTCATAGAATTTCGCAGAAAAGTGTCGCAAGCGGCTGGCGCAGAGTGTCCGCGTGCGATTGACTGCGCCAGGCACGTGCGCTAAAACCGATTTCCGCGCACAGCGTATTCATGGATTTTAGGCTTCCAAACCAGCCGTGGCGCAGAGAATCGCAGCGACCCTGCAGCAGCGCCAGTAACGCCCCCAAGAACGCCCTTGCGCAAGGAAAAGCCATCAAAATCGCTAAATCATCGCAAAGGGCTGCGCTAACCCTGGACCAGTTCACTGGGCTGGCAAACAGCAAACGCCAAGAGGGGAACGTGTATTGCAAGGGTGCGGGGGAAGTTCCACACGCGATTTCAGCAGGGTACGTCTATTTCAGGGGTGCGCGGGAAGTTCCACACGCGATTTCAGCAGGGTACGTGTATTTCAGGGGTGCGCGGGAAGTTCCACACGCGATTTCAGCAGGGTACGTGCATGTCAGGGGTGCGCGGGAAGTTCCACACGCGAATGGGCCAGTGCGAGCAGGGTACGTGTATTTCATGGGTGCGCGGGAAGTTCCACACGCAATTTCAGCAGGGTACGTGTATTTCAGGGGTGCGCGGGAAGTTCCACACGCGATTGTCCCAGTGCGAGCAGGGTACTTGTATTTCAGGGGTGCGCGGGAAGTTCCACACGCGATTGTCCCAGTGCGAGCAGGGTACGTGTATTTCAGGGGTGCGCGGGAAGTTCCACACGCGATTGTCCCAGTGCGAGCAGGGTACGTGTATTTCAGGGGCGCGCGGGAAGTTGCACACGCGATTTCAGCAGGGAATGTGTATTTCATGGGTTCTGGGGAGTACTACACGTGAATTGGCCGTGTGGGTCCTCCCAGGTGTACGCTCCACAACCTCCACGGCCCCTGCAGGCAGCCCACACCACGGGGGACTACCCTGCACCCATGCTCATGTCCCGCAGGCAGCCCATCCACCATGGGCATGCCCCCCAGCCAACCCACATGTCACCTTGCACTACTGATCAACAATGCATGTCTCCCACCACCCCCACACCCCTGCATCCAGGGTCACCCTCCACCAGGCCCCCACTCATGTCTCCCACCACCCCCACCCCCCTGCCACCATGGCCACCCTCCACCAGGACCCCACTCATGTCCCGCTGCACCCCCACCCCCAGGCATCCAGGGTCACCCTCCACCAGGCCCCCACTCATGTCTCCAACCACCCCCACCCCCCTGCCACCATGGGCAGCCTCCACCAGGCCCCCACCCATGTCTCCCACCACCCCCACCCCCCAGCCACCAGGGGCAGCCTCCACCAGGCCCCCACTCATGTCTCCCACCACCCCCACCCCCCTGCCACCATGGGCAGCCTCCACCAGGCCCCCACCCATGTCTCCCACCACCCCCACCCCCCAGCCACCAAGGGCAGCCTCCACCAGGCCCCCACTCATGTCTCCCACCACCCCCACCCCCCTGCCACCAGGGGCAGCCTCCACCAGGCCCCCACTCATGTCTCCCACCACCCCCACCCCCCTGCCACCATGGGCAGCCTCCACCAGGCCCCCACCCATGTCTCCCACCACCCCCACCCCCCAGCCACCAAGGGCAGCCTCCACCAGGCCCCCACTCATGTCTCCCACCACCCCCACCCCCCTGCCACCATGGGCAGCCTCCACCAGGCCCCCACCCATGTCTCCCACCACCCCCACCCCCCAGCCACCAGGGGCAGCCTCCACCAGGCCCCCACTCATGTCTCCCACCACCCCCACCCCCCTGCCACCATGGGCAGCCCTCACCAGGCCCCCACCCATGTCTCCCACCACCCCCACCCCCCAGCATCCGGGGTCACCCTCCACCAGGCCCCCACTCATGTCTCCCACCACCCCCACCCCCCTGCCACCAAGGGCAGCCTCCACCAGGCCCCCACTCATGTCTCCCACCACCCCCACCCCCCTGCCACCATGGGCAACCTCCACCAGGCCCCCACCCATGTCTCCCACCACCCCCACCCCCCTGCCACCATGGGCAGCCTCCACCATGCCCCCACCCATGTCTCCCACCACCCCCACCCCCCAGCCACCAGGGGCAGCCTCCACCAGGCCCCCACTCATGTCTCCCACCACCCCCACCCCCCAGCCACCAGGGGCAGCCTCCACCAGGCCCCCACCCATGTCTCCCACCACCCCCAGCCCCCTGCCACCAGGGGCAGCCTCCACCAGGCCCCCACTCATGTCTCCCACCACCCCCACCCCCCTGCCACCATGGGCAGCCTCCACCAGGCCCCCACCCATGTCTCCCACCACCCCCACCCCCCTGCCACCATGGGCAGCCTCCACCAGGCCCCCACTCATGTCTCCCACCACCCCCACCCCCCAGCAGTGCAGGGGCAGCCTCCACCAGGCCCCCACTCATGTCTCCCACCACCCCCACCCCCCAGCAGTGCAGGGGCACCCTCCACCAGGCCCCCACTTATGTCTCCCACCACCCCCACCCCCCAGCAGTGCAGGGGCAGCCTCCACCAGGCCCCCACTCATGTCTACCACCACCCCCACCCCCCAGCCAACAGGGGCACCCTCCACCAGCCCCCCACTCATGTCCTCCTGCACCCTCACCCCCCTGCATCCAGGGTCACCCTCCACCAGGCCCCCACTCATGTCTCCCACCACCCCCACCCCCCTGCCACCATGGCCACCCTCCACCAGGCCCCCACTCATGTCTCCCACCACCCCCACCCCCCTGCCACCATGGCCACCCTCCACCAGGCCCCCACTCATGTCCCCCTGCACCCCCACCCCCCAGCATCCAGGGTCACCCTCCACCAGGCCCCCACTCATGTCTCCCACCACCCCCACCCCCCTGCCACCATGGGCAGCCTCTACCAGGCCCCCACCCATGTCTCCCACCACCCCCACCCCCCTGCCACCATGGGCAGCCTCCACCAGGCCCCCACTCATGTCTCCCACCACCCCCACCCCCCAGCAGTGCAGGGGCAGCCTCCACCAGGCCCCCACTCATGTCTCCCACCACCCCCACCCCCCAGCAGTGCAGGGGCACCCTCCACCAGGCCCTCACTCATGTCTCCCACCACCCCCACCCCCCAGCAGTGCAGGGGCAGCCTCCACCAGGCCCCCACTCATGTCTCCCACCACCCCCACCCCCCTGCCACCATGGGCAGCCTCCACCAGGCCCCCACCCATGTCTCCCACCACCCCCACCCCCCAGCCACCAGGGGCAGCCTCCACCAGGCCCCCACTCATGTCTCCCACCACCCCCAGCCCCCTGCCACCATGGGCAGCCTCCACCAGGCCCCCACCCATGTCGCCCACCACCCCCACCGCCCAGCCACCAGGGGCAGCCTCCACTAGGCCCCCACTCATGTCTCCCACCACCCCCACCCCCCTGCCACCATGGGCAGCCCTCACCAGGCCCCCACCCATGTCTCCCACCACCCCCACCCCCCAGCATCCAGGGTCACCCTCCACCAGGCCCCCACTCATGTCTCCCACCACCCCCACCCCCCTGCCACCAAGGGCAGCCTCCACCAGGCCCCCACTCATGTCCCCCACCACCCCCACCCCCCTGCCACCATGGGCAACCTCCACCAGGCCCCCACCCATGTCTCCCACCACCCCCACCCCCCTGCCACCATGAGCAGCCTCCACCAGGCCCCCACCCATGTCTCCCACCACGCCCACCCCCCAGCCACCAGGGGCAGCCTCCACCAGGCCCCCACCCATGTCTCCCACCACCCCCACCCCCCAGCCACCAGGGGCAGCCTCCACCAGGCCCCCACCCATGTCTCCCACCACCCCCAGCCCCCTGTCACCAGGGGCAGCCTCCACCAGGCCCCCACTCATGTCTCCCACCACCCCCACCCCCCTGCCACCATGGGCAGCCTCCACCAGGCCCCCACCCATGTCTCCCACCACCCCCACCCCCCTGCCACCATGGGCAGCCTCCACCAGGCCCCCACTCATGTCTCCCACCACCCCCACCCCCCAGCAGTGCAGGGGCAGCCTCCACCAGGCCCCCACTCTTGTCTCCCACCACCCCCACCCCCCAGCAGTGCAGGGGCAGCCTCCACCAGGCCCCCACTCATGTCTCCCACCACCCCCACCCCCCAGCAGTGCAGGGGCACCCTCCACCAGGCCCCCACTTATGTCTCCCACCACCCCTACCCCCCAGCAGTGCAGGGGCAGCCTCCACCAGGCCCCCACTCATGTCTACCACCACCCCCACCCCCCAGCCAACAGGGGCACCCTCCACCAGCCCACCACTCATGTCCTCCTGCACCCTCACCCCCCTGCATCCAGGGTCACCCTCCACCAGGCCCCCACTCATGTCTCCCACCACCCCCACCCCCCTGCCACCATGGCCACCCTCCACCAGGCCCCCACTCATGTCTCCCACCACCCCCACCCCCCTGCCACCATGGCCACCCTCTACCAGGCACCCACTCATGTCCCCCTGCATCCCCACCCCCAGCATCCAGGGTCACCCTCCACCAGGCCCCCACTCATGTCTCCCACCACCCCCACCCCCCTGCCACCATGGGCAGCCTCTACCAGGCCCCCACCCATGTCTCCCACCACCCCCACCCCCCTGCCACCATGGGCAGCCTCCACCAGGCCCCCACTCATGTCTCCCACCACCCCCACCCCTCAGCAGTGCAGGGGCAGCCTCCACCAGGCCCCCACTCATGTCTCCCACCACCCCCACCCCCCGGCAGTGCAGGGGCACCCTCCACCAGGCCCTCACTCATGTCTCCCACCACCCCCACCCCCCAGCAGTGCAGGGGCAGCCTCCACCAGGCCCCCACTCATGTCTACCACCACCCCCACCCCCTGCCACCAGGGGCAGCCTCCACCAGACCCCCACTCATGTCTCCCACCACACCACCCCCCAGCAGTGCAGGGGCAGCCTCCACCAGGCCCCCACTCATGTCTCCCACCACCCCCACCCCCCAGCAGTGCAGGGGCACCCTCCACCAGGCCCCCACTCATGTCTCCCACCACCCCCACCCCCCAGCAGTGCAGGGGCAGCCTCCACCAGGCCCACACTCATGTCTACCACTACCCCACCCCCCAGCCACCAGGGGCAGCCTCCACCAGGCCCCCACTCATGTCTCCCACCACCCCCACCCCCCAGCAGTGCAGGGGCAGCCTCCACTAGGCCCCCACCGATGTCTCCCACCACCCCCACCCCCCAGCAGTGCAGGGGCAGCCTCCACCAGGCCCCCACCCATGTCTCCCACCACCCCACCCCCCAGCAGTGCAGGGGCACCCTCCACCAGGCCCCCACTCATGCCTACCACCACCCCCACCCCCCTGCCACCATGGGCAGCCTCCACCAGGCCCCCACCCATGTCTCCCACCACCCCCACCCCCCTGCCACCATGGGCAGCCTCCACCAGGCCCCCACTCATGTCTCCCACCACCCCCACCCCCCTGCCACCAGGGGCAGCCTCCACCAGGCCCCCACTCATGTCTCCCACCACCCCCACCCCCCTGCCACCATGGGCAGCCTCCACCAGGCCCCCACCCATGTCTCCCACCACCCCCACCCCCCTGCCACCATGGGCAGCCTCCACCAGGCCCCCACCCATGTCTCCCACCACCCCCAGCCCCCAGCAGTGCAGGGGCAGCCTCCACCAGGCCCCCACCCATGTCTCCCACCACCCCACCCCCCAGCAGTGCAGGGGCACCCTCCACCAGGCCCCCACACATGCCTACAACCACCCCCACCCCCCTGCCACCATGGGCAGCCTCTACCAGGCCCCCACCCATGTCTCCCACCACCCCCACCCCCCTGCCACCATGGGAAGCCTCCACCAGGCCCCCACCCATGTCTCCCACCACCCCCACCCCCCTGCCACCAGGGGCAGCCTCCACCAGGCCCCCACTCATGTCTCCCACCACCCCCACCCCCCTGCCACCATGGGCAGCCTCCACCAGGCCCCCACCCATGTCTCCCACCACCCCCACCCCCCTGCCACCATGGGCAGCCTCCACCAGGCCCCCACTCATGTCTCCCACCACCTCCACCCCCCAGCAGTGCAGGGGCAGCCTCCACCAGGCCCCCACTCATGTCTCCCACCACCCCCAACCCCCAGCAGTGCAGGGGCAGCCTCCACCAGGCCCCCACTCATGTCTCCCACCACCCCCACCCCCCAGCAGTGCAGGGGAACCCTCCACCAGGCCCCCACTCATGTCTCCCACCACCCCCACCCCCCAGCAGTGCAGGGGCAGCCTCCACCAGGCCCCCACTTATGTCTACCACCACCCCCACCCCCCAGCAGTGCAGGGGCAGCCTCCACCAGGCCCCCACTCATGTCTCCCACCACCCCCACCCCCCTGCCACCATGGGCAGCCCCCACCAGGTCCTCACAATCCCCAATCATGTGCATAATGGTCAGCCTCCACAGCCAAAAAGCCCTACCAAGTAACCCATTCACCCACATGGAAATGGAAATCACATGTTACACCCCCAATGTTCATGAAGCTAATGAACCCATGTCCGTCACACACAATGGTTGCAATTGAATGGGAAAACACCCAACATGACATGCATGAAACCAATGAGATGATACCACACAGTGAAGTATGGAAACAAAATTGTATTGAAAAAAATAAAGAATGCTAAAGAAAGGAAACAAACTACAATGTGAATGAGAAAAAATAAGCTGCATGTCCGTATAAAAACAAAAAACTGCAAATCAGAATCCCAAAAAATTTTGTCCAAAGTCAAATGTAAAAAAATCTCCACGCAATAAAGAACTATGTAAAAAACTACCAAGGGTCCATGAGCCCAACTGAACAAAGGAAACCTACTAAAAAATCTACCTAAAAATCAAGTATATACAAAAAGTGGAGCAGTGTCCGTCAACTCCAAATCATAATAAGAAACAAAGGAAACCTAAAACTAAAGAACTATATACAAAGGCGGCGGGCAAGTTCAGCGGCTCACTCCGTGGTGTCCCGGGCCAGGGCATCATCGAACTCCTGTTCCATGTCCCGGAGGCGGTCCAGTTCCATGGCCCCGAGGGTCCGCAGGGACGACGCCGTGTCCTCCTCCAACCCCCTGCGGATTGCCTCGAGGCACTCAGCCCGCCTCAGGGCCCTCCGCATGGAGTTCTCCGCCCTGACCATTGTGAGCCGCGCCTCTTCCGCCCGCCGCCGCTCCGCACCTATGGCGTGGCCCAACCGCTGCCACACGGAAGACACTCTCTGTCCTGGGTCCCCCTGCCCGCCGGCCGATGCCTGCCCCTCCGATGTCGAAAGCCCCGAGCCTTCATGTCTCCCACCATGTTGCTGCTGCTGCTCTGCCTCTGCCCGTGCACTGCCTCCTGCTGCCTGCACATCCTCCGCCGGATGGGGTGCAGTTGTTGATGTGGCCACCCCTGCTGGACCTCCGACTCCCGACTGTGGCAGGGATGCCTCCTCCACCAGCCTGGCCGCACCGTCAGAGGCAGCTCCACAGGGCACCCAGGTGACTGATGGGTGGGAAGATGGCACAGAGGACGACTGGCGCGTAGGGGGTCCAGTTGAGGAGGGGGTCGGAGCAAGCCCCATCAGACGGCGGAATCCGGCCTGGGTGACCTGTCCCAGCAGGCTGACGTGGTCAACGAGCCATTCGAGATGACGTGCAGTCTCTCCATGAAAAGACTGCAGGTCACCTCGCATGGCCCGTTGACGCAACGCCACACCAGCCAGGACAGGCTCAACCCGGACCTGGATGGCCACGTCCGCAGGCAGAGGAAGGCCAGTTGACGTCAGCTCATCCCCTGCCTGAAAACGGGTCTGGACGTAGGCATCCCTGCTGGTGCAAGATGATGCAGGGACAGGATCGGGGACAGGATTGCACACAGGCACCTCCGCGGCGGCCTGTGCTGCCTCCTGTCCCTGGTCCTGCACTGCACCACTAGCACCAGTGGGATCCCCACCTCCAGACCCCGTCTCTGGTGCTTGCACGGCCTCCTCCTCCACCAAACCCCCCACCAACCTGGATGACTCCGTGCCATCTCCCCTGTTGGGCCCTGTGGGGTCCCAGCTGCCCCTTCTGCTGCCGAGGAGTCCAACTGCAACCTCCGCCTCTTGGACCTCCCCCCAGCAGCTGCGGCCTGGGACGCGGCACCGGACTCCTCACTCCCCGACGAGATGACAACACGGGAGGGGAGCCGGGCCTTGCGTCTCCGGCTGGTGGTCGGATCCCCGCCGCTGTGCTCCACAGCATCTTCTCCGCCCTCTTCATCAGTTGACGCTGCAGACAGGGAGAAACAAAACACAGGCATCAGGGCACTGTATAATGGACACATACACACATGACAGTTGCACATGAGTGGCATTGGCAAACCTCAGACATGTCATCACAATCCCCAACACACATGTCATTGCAACTCGCACACATGAGCCATACCACAGCCATATCGCAACTGCCACCACCATCCCTACACATACAACAACATCAGCAGCCAAAGGGGAGCCAGATGTCACATGCAACACAGGAAGTGCACCACACATGTACACACACCACCACACTTGCATGCATGTCTACACCTCTGCCAAGTGTCGCACTGTTCAGACGGGCATCCATGTCACATCTGCCAATCAGGCTTCCACATACCGCTGTCACATGCATCCATGTTGCATCACTGTTGCACCCTTGTCAAATACACACACATGCACATGTACACAGTGCTCATACATGCAGCCGAAAACAACATACATGCCTGACATCACGGACATCTCTACTTACATACACATTCATCAAAAAACATGTGTGCACGCACAACTGCATTTGCCATGCAAGCCTACACACACAAGCACCATTCATGTGTCATCCCGACGGCCCTGTACACCCCCACCCATACTCGACCCCATACAACCCCATACAAACAGATGTGCAACCTGCACAATCAGGATGCATGTACACTCACCACTCGACTCCAGACGGGTCTGCTTCTCTAGGACCTGGACGTGGAGCGCTGGGGATATGCGTTCCAGGACCCCCATCTGTTCTTCCGACAAGTGGCCCTGACGCCCCTTGGCATCCGCTGCCTTCAAGAGGCGCCGGGCCTTGTTCAGGGTCCTGGACCTGAAGTCCTCCCAGCGCTTCCTGACATGTTGTAAGTCCCGGACTGCCACCCCCTCCGCGTTGATGGCAGTCACGATGTCAGTCCAGATCCGAGTCCGTCCTTCCTTGTCGGCGCGGGAACTTCCGAAGAGGGCATCATACTGCCCCAGGACTTGCTCCACCAGGACACCAACTTTGGTGGCACTGAAGCTGGTGCCCCTCTGCCTCTCTGGCCGGGGGTTGTCAGTGGTCACAGATGGTGTTTGCCCCGACATGACAACCCCAGAGGCAGGAGTGGGTGGGCAACTGGGTCCTGGGGCTGGGCTGTGGAGCGATGGAATTCCAGTCGGGAGTCTTCGATTCCAGCAGGGGTGGTCACAGCAACAGCACCCCTGGCTGATGTGCAGGCAGCAAATGGCAGTGCACGTGGGCAGCAGGCAGTCAGGCAGCAGCAGATGGCAGGTGGGAGCGTGCTCGGGGCTCTGGGGGGCAGTAGTTCGGCCTTCTGGGCAGGAGCGTGGTCTTCCGTGTGCTTACGCGTGGCCAGCTTGGTACAGAGTGATTTGGCACGTGAAAATCCTGCACGTCAGCGTGAAAATCGAGGAAAGGCCCTTAGCGCGTAAGCGCGTCAGCACGCATACGCGATTCTATTGGACCAAAGGCCCTCAGCGCGTAAGCGCGTCTGTGACGTGACCCGCACGGGTGTTTCCCACACAGCACGTGATGACAGAGCACACGTGGAAAGACTGCATTTCAGAGTGTCATCGCGTGTAATTGGACAGCACGTCAGAGTCTCATCGCGTGTAATTGTTGGAAATGGCCCTAGACGCTGAAGTGACAAAGCGTGTAATTGGTGGAAATGGGCCTACACGCATAAGTGACAAAGCGTGTAATTGGTGGAAATGGCCGTAGCGCGTACACGCCGCGTAAGTGACGCTGGACGTGTGGGCCTGTATAAAAGGTACGTGTAGAACACCATTTCCTTGTACGTGCTTTTTGTGGAGAGCGAGTGGGTGAATTCTGTACTTCTTGTCGTTTCACACGCGATTTACTTCACGGCGTTTCAAGTTCGTATTCCCTGTTACCTCTGACAGCTTTTTCTCTTTTTTCTCTTATACTAGTTTACCTGGGCCTGTTCCCTCAAACAGTGTTCCCTTCTACTGTTGTCCTGTCTCCTCAGACAGCATACAAATCTTCTTTTGGCGGGGGTGTTGCCAACCAAACACGCTCCTTTTTCACGCTCTTTTACCTGGCAGACGGTGAGTCACGCACGTATCGAACATCTGTGCTTGCCCCGTGTGTAGCCTACCCCTTCAGAGGTCATTCTAGGCTACGTGTGACACGCATACGTTCATTCTTGTGTTACTGGGTGCCACAGCGTAGTGCAGGTTTTTCTTTCTGCACACGTGGTCTAGGAGGGGTTGCGTGCACGTCATCTCCCTTTTTTGGGGCTCCTGTGCGTAGCGTGACCCGTCATCTTTCCCCAGGGGTTACAATCAGCCTTGCAAGAGCACTAGGGTACAATTACCATCTGGTACCCAACCCCTTTGACCCCCAATTGCCCAGGACAATAGTTTACAGCCACTCCCATAAGCACGTTTACATCTGTGCCATGGCTGGTGGCTGGGAGGCGAGGATTCCGTAAGGGTGGCAAAGGTGGAAGAGCCACAAGTGGTGGCCGTGGTGGATCTGGTAGGGGACGTGGTCGTAATTTGCAGGGTGAGCCTGTCCCCCCATGTGTGGAGGACCACTCAAGGGCACCCATTATCCCCCCCCTCCAGTTGAGGCTGATATTGCTGACACCATCCATGCTCAGCCCTTGTTGGACCAGCCCATTGTGGCATCAGACCTGGCTGACTCCATGGCTGACTTCCAGGTCAGCAGGCCTATGACACGTGCGCTGGTGCACGTTGATGTCACCATGCCACGTGCATCTGGGGCAGCAAGGTCATCTGCTGCACCAAGTAGGCAGGGCGGAGAGGCTGCAGGGGCAGCTGCGGCTTCATCCACCCCAGCCCTTACACACCCAGCCAGGACAGTGTCGGTCCTAGTCCATGCTGCTGACATTCCCCCTGACACCATCACACTAGAGCCAATGCCTGCACCAACTCCCATGCTGAGTGTGCAATCCCACACTCCTCATACAGAGTCCACCAGGGCTCCTGCCCCTAGTGTCCAGAGCGGCGCAGGACACTCAGGATCACCACCACCTTCCAAGCGGAAGAGGAAGAGTGCTCGTCCGGCACAGGCTGATGCCCCAGACACGGCTACACAGTCCGGCCCGTCCAGGAAGCCCAGCTTCACGGATGACGAACTGAATGCACTTGTCGAGTATGTGTCCGCACATGACAATGAGATGGTCATTGTTGCAGGATCCAAGACCACACCTGCACAACGCCAGGCACACTGGCAGACCGTTGCGGACATCGTAAGTGCCCTTGGAATCGTGAGGCGCACAGAAAATGATTGCTATAAGCGCTGGAATGACCTAAAGCACAGGGCAAAGAGTAAGCTGGCCTCAAGTCATGCCGCAACTCTAGTGACTGGAGGTGGGTCTCCAGTAGTAGACATGGAACTCACTCCACATGAGTCAGTCGCTGGGACCTACGTCACGGAGGAACAGATCCAAGGCGTGGGAGATCTGGCTGATTACGAGGCATTGTCCGGTGAGTGCACATGCATGTGTGTGTCATCCATGTGCATGGTGTGTGTGTGAGGGCTTCTGTTTGTGTGCCAGGTGAGAGTGTGTGCGCCTGAGTCGTATGGGTCAGCCATGTGCTTCATGCAATACATCCTGCGCAGCTGCATTTGGCCATAGCAGTATCCCTTCTGCCAACAGTAGACATCTAGCCCAACTGCACGCCAGTTGCCCTTGAAGTGTCACCTTGCCACAGCATTGTTGCTTATTTTTCACTGTTCATTCAGTCAGATTGTTTGCATTCCACCACCTTTACTAGGCATGTTGCAGTCCACTAGTCACATGTCTGGCATGGCTATGGTAAAGTGGAGTGACTTTGTTACCTGGATATCATTTGTTCACACATGTCCCTGTGCAATTGGACCATTTCAGACTGGCAGCTCCAGGTGAAAAATCTGACCGGTTAGAATTAGAAAAGCTATTACATGCGGGAACTGGACTGAATGAATAGGTGCTGCCCTCCTCTACATCTTCACTCAATAGCAATGGTACATGCCATCTGTGTGATGGCATGTGTGTTTCACCTGGCAATCACAGGCCAATGTGTGATGCCACTGCCAGGCAGCATGCATAAAATGTGTTCATCTTCCATCTTAGTGTCATCAGTGTGTTCCATTTGCCTGCCCTTCATATGCAGTGAGGGTGCATGCATGGGATGGTTTTAGTCATGTGGGACATGTGTCAATCAAGTACTGGTTCTCTTGCTTCTCAGCCCTCATTGTGTGCCATGGTGCTAATGTCTGTTTCCATTTCTTTGTTTTTATGTCTTTGCAGGGGAATACGCACCTGATACTGCTGGGGTTGTGGAGATGGTGCAGACCCAGGAGGGGTCTGAGGGCCGACCAACCACCAGTGAGGGACGTGGTGTGGTGGTGGGTGAGAACCCACAAGTGCTGCAGGTCGTGCTCTCAAGGGGTGTCTCTGGCTGCACCTCCCCCGAGCTGTACTCAGGTGTTGATTCGGATGAGACCTACGTGCCGTCGCAGGTGAGTGTTCCAGGGAGGGAGTCTGTTCTGTTCCACCCACCTGCACCAGGGTCAGAACCCTCAATGGGAATGTCAGTGTTGGCAGCAACGCCTTTGGTGGTTACGGATGCAGGGTCACACTCCGCGACATCTGATCCTGTTCCTGGGCCAGCAGATCAGAGGGGGAATGCAGTCCTGCAGCCTCAGGCAGTGCCGGCACAGCAAGGCGCAGTTCGCCTTGCCCCAGACAGGTGTGGTGCCCGCCAACATGGTGGCCGTACGCCACCTGGCAATACCACATGGGAGCAATCCATTTACGGTATGGCAACACAACAGGCAGCATCATCCGAGATGATGGCTCAGGCCATGGATAGGGTGGCCACTTCCATTGTACCCCCTGAAAGGCTGATGGAGCGACTAGAGCAGGCAACCGACTCCATCTGCCAGTCACACAGGGAGGACATGTTGGGGTCCAACAGGGACAGGCGGGCGGCACTGGCGACTCTGCAGGAGGCCATCTCCATTGAGTCCCAGGCCCACAGGGAAGCCCTGAGGCAGGAGCTCCTTCACCTCAGGACGACTCTTGTTGAGCTTGAGGCTTCAACACACCAAAGGACAGAACAGCAGCTGGAGCGTCTCACCCGTACGCTCTCAGCTGAGATGCAGGCAATGAGGGCAGAGGTCCAGGCATCCCGTGAGTTGTTGCATGGGGACCTCCGCACACTCATCCTCCAGAACCAGACCTACCACACCCGCATGCTTGCAGCCATGGAGGAGCAGACTAGGGCCTTGCGTGGGCTGACTCCCATAGTGCAACCACCTCCGGATGCAGCTGCACAGGGTGATAATAGCGACAGCAGTGATACTCCCACAATAGGGTAGCCGTGTGGGCCATGAGCCCATGGAGGTGTTTTATCTTCCCAGGATCCACACAGGTGGGTTTTGGTGTGCACCCTGTCCTCGGACCTCCTGGGTGGCCTCCCAAACCCCCCCGGGCCCATCAATGGCCATTTTTGATTTTTATTTTTATTTTTGTTTTTCATTTTTATTTTTGATTTTTATTTTTATTTTTATTTTTGATTTTTATTTTTATTTTTATTTTTAATTTCTAAATATTTTTCCCCAAATTTTTTGGGACAATTTGTTGGCTTCCGTGGTTCCTGTGGGCATACGCAGCATTGTGGCTGGGCACATGCAGGCTTGTCATGTATTTGGTTCAGATGCTTGGGTTTGAGTCACACACACCCCTCCTGCTTCCCATTTCCATGGGCTTGCAAAGGATTTGCCCAAGTGACATTGACGTACATGGTGACATTGGACTCCCACTACATGTGTGGGTATTCTAGTCAATACTGTGTATACATTCCTAGTGCATATTGCTGTTGTGTTGTACACTGCATGTTGCATTGATGTGTAACTCATCATCTGTGTCTACCTCCCAATTTGCAGGTCCCTTCCTCATGTCTACACAAGGCCCTCTAGTCTGGAGATGGGGTCCATGTTGGCAGCAGTGCACCTACAACTCTACATGGCGCCAACACTGCACAGTTGGTAGTGGTGGGAGTGCAGGCATTTCCAGGTGGTGAGACTACTAATATATAACATTTGTGATGTCATGTTAATGGTAGTACCTGCTCAAGTTTGTTGTTGGTCCTGCATTACTGTGAGCATTTCAGGTGTTGCAAGTTTCAATCAGGGACACTCTACATTGTGACACTAGTGTCATGTTGTGGGGATTACTTTGTTTACCTGCAAATGGCATGACATGGCATGGTGTGTTGTGTGGCGGTGCTGGGGATGGGTTGGCTGACATGGCACTGTCCTCTTGTTGCATTTTGCAAGTGGGTATTCATTTTAGCTGCTTGAATGTGTTACTTCACAAAACTGCATTGGTGGTGTCTGTGTGGGTAGGGATGCACACATTGTGACACTTCCAGGTGAACAATCTCAGGCTGATATGGTTTTCACGGTTCATTCTCCAGACATTCAGGATCAGTGTCAGGTTGAGTCATCATAGATTGTCAAATGGAATGTGCCAGGGCAGTGTGCACTCCACAGGGGTGTGATTCCTATGTGAAGTAATTAGCCACTAGCTGTGTATGGGCTGCCTCCCCCCGTGCCCTTTCCCCTCCCATGCGCAGCGGCTGTGCATGTGGTTGGGGATGTGGGGCCACCACCATGTCCACGGCCAGGCCCCGGCGTGTTGCAACGTTGTGCAGGACACATGCTGCCACTATGATCCTGCACACTATTGGGGGAGCGTACAACAGCTGCCCGCCAGAACGGTCAAGGGAGCGAAAGCGTGACTTCAGCACTCCGAATGTGCGCTCCACTATGCCCCGGGTTGTAATGTGGGCTGTGTTATATCTTACCTGGGGTGGCGTGGTGGGGTTCCGAATTGGCGTCATCATGTGGGGGCTGAGAGGGTAGGCACTGTCCCCTGTGGAGGTGGTGATTGGTATCATTGGTGGGGTTGTGACCTTGCTCAGTATCTGACATGCATGCATGTGCAGTGGCATTCATACTCACCAAGCAGCCATGTGTCGCCATGCTGCCCAGCTTCTAGGTCCCGGCTTAGGGTGGACATTCGGTAAATGAAGCTGTCGTGGGTTGACCCGGGATAGTTGGCATATACTGAGGTGATGATTCCCTTGGCATTAGATACTACCTGCACGTTGATGGAATGCCAGTGCTTGCGGTTCCTATAGATGTGCTCAGATGCCCTGGGGGGACGTAGAGCCACATGGGTGCAGTCGATGGCACCTAGCAATTTGGGGAATCGTGCCACAGCGTAAAAATCCAGGGCGGCAGCATGCCTTTCTGCAGGGGTCTGGGCAGGTATATGTGCCTGCGGACTGATGGGCGTGCAGTGATGATGTTCAAGACCTGGTGTAGGCAGCATGACTGGGTGGCCTGTGATACACCACCCACAATGGCACGTGTCCGCTGAAATGATCCAGTGGCTAAGAAGTGCAGTACATTGAGGACCTTCTCTAGGGGGCTGAGTGCTTGGGAGCACAGGGTGGGTGATGTGAGGTCATCCTCCCACTCACTCACCAGGTCCAGTATAATGTGTGGTGGAAACCTGTACCTCCCATGCACCTGGTCATCAGGCATCCCGAAAAGGCTGGTTCTGGGTGTGAATATTCTGGCCCTGACTATCCTCCTCCTCCTCCTTTGGTAGGCCACACCCACTGCTGCTAGGAACGGTATGTTCATCCTGGGTCTGAGCTTGTTATTTTGTTAGCGCGCAAATTAATGCGTTGAGCGTGTTGTAGGCGAGCGTGTGACCCGCGCACCCCTGAAATCCAGTGCCCAGTCCAATAGCGTGTGGAAATTCCCGCGCACCCCGGGATACAGGTGCGCTGACGTACTTGCGTGTGTAAGTGTCCGCGCACCCCTGATATACACGTACATAGGCCAATCGCGTGTACGCGCACTTTTGTCCAATTACACGCGATGACACCCTGACGTGCTGTCCAATTACACGCGATGAGACTCTGATGTGCTGTGCAATTACACGCGATGACACTCTGACGTGCAGTCTTTCCACATGTGCTCTGTCATCACGTGCTGTGTGGGAAACACCCGTGCCGGTCACGTCACAGACGCGCTTACGCGCTGAGGGCCTTTGGTCCAATAGAATCGCGTATGCGTGCTGACGCGCTTACGCGCTAAGGGCCTTTCCTCGATTTTCACGCTGACGTGCAGGATTTTCACGTGCCAAATCACTCCGTACCAAGCTGGCCCCGCGTAAGCACACGGAAGACCACGCTCCTGCCCAGAAGGCCGAACTACTGCCCCCCAGAGCCCCGAGCACGCTCCCACCTGCCATCTGCTGCTGCCTGACTGCCTGCTGCCCACGTGCACTGCCATTTGCTGCCTGCACATCAGCCAGGGGTGCTGTTGCTGTGACCACCCCTGCTGGAACCGAAGACTCCCGACTGGAATTCCATCACTCCACAGCCCAGCCCCAGGACCCAGTTGCCCACCCACTCCTGCCTCTGGGGTTGTCATGTCGGGGCAAACACCATCTGTGACCACTGACAACCCCCGGCCAGAGAGGCAGAGGGGCACCAGCTTCAGTGCCACCGAAGTTGGTGTCCTGGTGGAGCAAGTCCTGGGGCAGTATGATGCCCTCTTCGGAAGTTCCCGCGCCGACAAGGAAGGACGGACTCGGATCTGGACTGACATCGTGACTGCCATCAACGCAGAGGGGGTGGCAGTCCAGGACTTACAACATGTCAGGAAGCGCTGGGAGGACTTCAGGTCCAGGACCCTGAACAAGGCCCGGCGCCTCTTGAAGGCAGCGGATGCCAAGGGGCGCCGGGGCCACTTGTCGGAAGAACAGATGGGGGTCCTGGAACGCATATCCCCAGCGCTCCACGTCCAGGTCCTAGAGAAGCAGACCCGTCTGGAGTCGAGCGGTGAGTGTACATGCATCCTGATTGTGAGCAGTGCGTGTGGTGATTATTCGGTATTGTGCAGGTTGCACATCTGTTTGTATGGGGTCGAGTATGGGTGGGGGTGTACAGGGCCGTCGGGCTGACACATGCGAGGGCTGTAATGTGTGAGACATGAATGGTGCTTGTGTGTGTAGGCTTGCATGGCAAATGCAGTTGTGCGTGCACACATGTTTTTTGATGAATGTGTATGTAAGTAGAGATGTCCGTGATGTCAGGCATGTATGTTGTTTTCGGCTGCATGTATGAGCACTGTGTACATGTGCATGTGTGTGTATTTGACAAGGGTGCAACAGTGATGCAACATGGATGCATGTGACAGCGGTATGTGGAAGCCTGATTGGCAGATGTGACATGGATGCCCGTCTGAACAGTGCGACACTTGGCAGAGGTGTAGACATGCATGCAAGTGTGGTGGTGTGTGTACATGTGTGGTGCACTTCCTGTGTTGCATGTGATGTCTGGCTCCCCTTTGGCTGCTGATGCTGTTGTATGTGTAGGGATGGTGGTGGCAGTTGCGATATGGCTGTGGTATGGCTCATGTGTGCGAGTTGCAATGACATGTGTGTTGGGGATTGTGATGACATGTCTGAGGTTTGCCAATGCCACTCATGTGCAACTGTCATGTGTGTATGTGTCCATTGTACAGTGCCCTGATGCCTGTGTTTTGTTTCTCCCTGTCTGCAGCGTCAACTGATGAAGAGGGCAGAGAAGGTGCTGTGGAGCACAGCGGCAGGGATCCGACCGCCAGCCGGAGACGCAAGGCCCGGCTCCCCTCCCGTGTTGTCATCTCGTCGGGGAGTGAGGAGTCCAGTGCCACGTCCCAGGCCGCAGCTGCCGGGGGGAGGTCCAAGAGGCAGAGGTTGTAGTTGGACTCCTCTGCAGCAGAAGGGGCAGCTGGGACCCCACAGGGCCCAACAGGGGAAGATGGCACGGAGTCATCCAGGTTGGTGGGGGGTTTGGTGGAGGAGGAGGCCGTGCAAGCACCAGAGATGGGGTCTGGAGGTGGGGATCCCACTGGTGCTAGTGGTGCAGTGCAGGACCAGGGACAGGAGGCAGCACAGGCCGCCGCGGAGGTGCCTGTGTGCAATCCTGTCCCCGATCCTGTCCCTGCATCATCTTGCACCAGCAGGGATGCCTACGTCCAGACCCGTTTTCAGGCAGGGGATGAGCTGACGTCAACTGGCCTTCCTCTGCCTGCGGACGTGGCCATCCAGGTCCGGGTTGAGCCTGTCCTGGCTGGTGTGGCGTTGCGTCAACGGGCCATGCGAGGTGACCTGCAGTCTTTTCATGGAGAGACTGCACGTCATCTCGAATGGCTCGTTGACCACGTCAGCCTGCTGGGACAGGTCACCTAGGCCGGATTCCTCCGTCTGATGGGCTCCGACCCCCTCCTCAACTGGACCACCTACGCGCCAGTCGTCCTCTGTGCCATCTTCCCACCCATCAGTCACCTGGGTGCCCTGTGGAGCTGCCTCTGACGGTGCGGCCAGGCTGGTGGAGGAGGCATCCCTGCCACAGTCGGGAGTCGGAGGTCCAGCAGGGGTGGCCACATCAACAACTGCACCCCAGCCGGCGGAGGATGTGCAGGCAGCAGGAGGCAGTGCACGGGCAGAGGCAGAGCAGCAGCAGCAACATGGTGGGAGACATGAAGGCTCGGGGCTTTCGACATCGGAGGGGCAGGCATCGGCCGGAGGGCAGGGGGACCCAGGACAGAGAGTGTCTTCCGTGTGACAGCGGTTGGGCCACGCCATAGGTGCAGAGCGGCGGCGCGCGGAAGAGGCGCGACTCACAATGGTCAGGGCGGAGAACTCCATGCGGAGGGCACTGAGGCGGGCCGAGTGCCTCGAGGCAATCCGCAGGGGGTTGGAGGAGGACACGGCGTCGTCCCTGCGGACCCTCGGGGCCATGGAACTGGACCGCCTCCGGGACATCGAACAGGAGTTCGATGATGCCCTGGCCCAGGACACCACGGAGTGAGCCGCTGGACTTGCCCACCGCCTTTTATATAGTTCTTTAGTTTTAGGTTTCCTTTGTTTCTCATTATGATTTGGAGTCGACGGACACTGCTCCACTTTTTGTATATAGTTGATCTTTAGGTAGGTTTTTTAGTAGGTTTCCTTTGTTCAGTTGGGCTCATGGACCCTTGGTAGTTTTTTACATAGTTCTTTGTTGCATAGAGATTTTTTTACATTTGACTTTGGACGACATTTTTTTGGATTCTGATTTGCATTTTTTTTTTATACGGACATGCAGCTTATTTTTTTTCATTCCCATTGTAGTTTGTTTCCTTTCTTTAGCATTCTTTATTTGTTTCAATACAATTTTGGTTTCCATACTTCACTGTGTGGTATCATCTCATTGGTTTCATGCATGTCATGTTGGGTGTTTTCCCATTCAATTGCAACCATTGTGTGTGACGGACATGGGTTCATTAGCTTCATGAACATTGGGGGTGTAACATGTGATTTCCATTTCCATGTGGGTGAATGGGTTACTTGGTAGGGCTTTTTGGCTGTGGAGGCTGACCATTACGCACATGCTTGGGGATTGTGAGGACCTGGTGGGGGCTGCCCATGGTGGCAGTGGGGTGGGGGTGGTGGGAGACATGAGTGGGGGCCTGGTGGAGGCTGCCCCTGCACTGCTGGGGGGTGGGGGTGGTGGGAGACACGAGTGGGGGCCTGGTGGAGGCTGCCCCTGCACTGCTGGGGGGTGGGGGTGGTGGGAGACATGAGTGGGGGCCTGGTGGAGGCTGCCCATGGTGGCAGGGGGGTGAGGGTGGTGGGAGACATGGGTGGGCCTGGTGGAGGCTGCCCATGGTGGCAGGGGGGTGGGGGTGGTGGCATACATGAGTGGGGGCCTGTTGGAGGGGGCCCCTGCACTGCTGGGGGGTGGGGTGGTGGGAGACATGAGTCGGGGCCTGGTGGAGGCTGCCCCTGCACTGCTGGGGCGTGGGGGTGGTGGGAGACATGAGTGGGGGCCTGGTGGAGGCTGCCCATGGTGGCAGGGGGGTTGGGGTGGTGGGAGACATGGGTGGGGGCCTGGTGGAGGCTGCCCATGGTGGCAGTGGGGTGGGGGTGGTGGGAGACATGAGTGGGGGCGTGGTGGAGGGTGTCCCTGCACTGCTGGGGGGTGGGGTGGTGGGAGACATGGGTGGGGGCCTGGTGGAGGCTGCCCCTGCACTGCTGGGGGGTGGGGGTGGTGGGAGACATGAGTGGGGGCCTGGTGGAGGGTGCCCCTGCACTGCTGGGGGGTGGGGGTGGTGGGAGACATGAGTGGGGGCCTGGTGGGGGCTGCCCATGGTGGCAGGGGGGTGGGGGTGGTGGGAGACATGGGTGGGGGCCTGGTGGAGGCTGCCCCTGGTGGCTGGGGGCTGGGGGTGGTGGGAGACATGAGTGGGGGCCTGGTGGAGGGTGCCCCTGCACTGCTGGGGGGTGGGGTGGTGGGAGACATGGGTGGGGGCCTGGTGGAGGCTGCCCCTGCACTGCTGGGGGGTGGGGGTGGTGGGAGACATGAGTGGGGGCCTGGTGGAGGGTGCCCCTGCACTGCTGGGGGGTGGGGGTGGTGGGAGACATGAGTGGGGGCCTGGTGGGGGCTGCCCATGGTGGCAGGGTGGTGGGGGTGGTGGGAGACATGAGTGGGGGCCTGGTGGAGGCTGCCCCTGGTGGCTGGGGGGTGGGGGTGGTGGGAGACATGAGTGGGGGCCTGGTGGAGGCTGCCCCTGCACTGCTGGGGGGTGGGGGTGGTGGGAGACATGAGTGGGGGCCTGGTGGAGGCTGCCCATGGTGGCAGGGGGTGGGGGTGGTGGTTTGACATGGGTGGGGGCCTGGTGGAGGCTGCCCATGGTGGCAGGGGGGTGGGGGTGGTGGGAGACAGGAGTGGGGGCCTGGTGGAGGCTGCCCATGGTGGCAGGGGGTGGGGTGGTGGGAGACATGAGTGGGAGCCTGGTCGAGGCTGCCCCTGCACTGCTGGTGGGGGGCGGGTGGTGGGCGACATGAGTGGGGGCCTGGTGGAGGCTGCCCCTGCACGGCTGGGGGGTGGGGATAATGGGAGACATGAGTGGGGGCCTGGTGGAGGCTGCTCCTGGTGGCTGGGGGGTGGGGGTGGTGGGAGACATGGGTGGGGGCCTGGTGGGGGCTGCCCATGGTGGCAGGGTGGTGGGGGTGGTGGGAGACATGAGTGGGGGCCTGGTGGTGGGTGCCCCTGGTGGCTGGGGGGTGGGGGTGGTGGGAGACATGCATTGTTGATCAGTAGTGCAAGGTGACATGTGGGTTGGCTGGGGGGCATGCCCATGGTGGATGGGCTGCCTGCGGGACATGAGCAGGGGTGCAGGGTAGTCCCCCGTGGTGTGGGCTGCCTGCAGGGTCCGTGGAGGTTGTGGAGCGTACACCTGGGAGGACCCACACGGCCAATTCACGTGTGGTACTCCCCAGAACCCCTGAAATACACATACCCTGCTGAAATCGTGTGTGGAACTTCCCGCGCACCCCTGAAATACACGTACCCTGCTCGCACTGGGCCAATCGCGTGTGGAACTTCCCGCGCACCCCTGAAATACACGTACCCTGATGAAATCGCGTGTGGAACATCCCGCGCACCCCTGAAATACACATACCCTGCTGAAATCGCGTGTGGAAATTCCTGCGCACCCCTGAAATACACGTACCCTGCTGAAATCACCTGTGGAACTTCCCGCGCACCCCTGAAATACACGTACCCTGCTCGCACTGGGCCAATCGCGTGTGGAACTTCCCGCGCACCCCTGAAATACACGTACACTGATGAAATCGCGTGTGCAACTTCCCGCGCACCCCTGAAATACACATACCCTGCTGAAATCGCGTGTGGAACTTCCCGCGCACCCCTGAAATACACGTACCCTGATGTAATCGCGTGTGGAACTTCCCGCGCACCCCTGAAATCCACGTACCCGGCCAAATCGCGTGTGAGACTTCCCGCGCACCCCGGTATACACAAACACGTATTTTTTGTCAGCGGGTGTCCGTGTTTGTGGGTACCCCTTTGCACGTCATTTGTCCTGGAGGGCCACAGTATCGTACATTCATCATGGCAGTATATAGGTGCTATTTGTTGGCGCACCTTTTGGCGCACATTTCTTACAGCCGCAGAGACGCTACCGCCTGCTTTCTTGTGGCGGTCGTGTTTGTGCCTGTTTGCTGGTTTGACCGTGCGCTTTTTTGCCCTATTCTATTCCATGAATACGTGTTGTAGGCGAGCGTGTGGGCGTTCCGCGCACTTGTGCCCTGTACTTCCCCCGTAACGCCCACGTTTTGGCAAGTTGTTCCCCATTCCGAGTGTTACGCCCATGTTCCGCCTACTTTTGTTGCGTGCGCCGCGCTATGTGCGATTTTCACTGTGGCCTGTTCGATTTTCGCTGTGACCTGGCGCACGCAGTTAGATGGCCTGTGCGCCAAAGCGCGCCGCGCACTTTTTTATCGCACATCCGCTGGTTTTCTCGCGCACGGCCTTCCATGAATCGATGTGCGCTGCTTTTCGTGCGATTTTCGCACTTGCACTGCGATTTTCGCTATTCCACTGCGATTCGCATGTTTTTGCCCACTTTCGCCGCGCTAATTATTCCATGAATCGGCCTGTCTGTGTTTGTTTTTCAAATCATTGGGTCTGGGGGAAAAACATCCTCGTCGGATTAAACAATCCCTTATTTTGTTATGCTACAAACTATTTGTTTGTTTCCTTTGAGTGTTCACTTGTTTCTGGTTAATGTTCTATCTGTTGGCTTGTTGCAGATTTTTGAAGCAGTTATATACCTGTTGGCATATTCTAACTGTCTATTATTTGTTACAATTCAGTGCTATTCATTTATCTGTGTGGTTGTTAGACAATCTTGGGCCAGTTAGATACCTGTTGGTGTATTCTATCTGTTTATAGTCTTTTAATTGCATTTTCGTCAATGTTGAAGTAGAGATTAGTTATTAAATTTTGGCTTTAAGAAGATTAAATAAGCATTTTGTAAGAATTTTGCTGTTAATCTCTGCTTTAGAGTAATGCTACTATCATTACATTCGAACCATCCACATTTCTTTTTAATATATGCAGTGTAGTGATCTGCATTGGTTGTGGCTCCTTCGTGGTAGATTATACCTATTGTTGTGAAGGTTTTGTTACCATGTGACACTTGACCGTGTGTGAATCCAGTCAGCTTGCAGTTGTTTTTGGTACCATCTGCATTGTAACGTAGAAGCATTAGTATTACGTAGTTACTGTGTGTTTGTATTAGTAAGGTGGAGCGATTATCTGAATTGCAGATAGTACATAATCTGCCATGGTTTGCATTTTGTACAAGTTGTTGAAATGGAATGGATTCACAATTAGGTATGGATACATACACAAAGCGCTCATTAGGGATTCGTTCCTGTGTCACATTGTTGCAGATAATGCATGTATGTTTCCACATGTATGACATCTGGAAGATTTCATTTATAGGTATGTTTTTGTTTTCCAGTACTTGTAGTAAGTACATAAGACATTCTTGTGGATCTTGTGAGTTTATAGTGAACCTCACCATTCCAGCACTGTAGTCCAATTCTTGTCTTATTCCGTGAACATTATACGTGTTGTCAGGATTGTTTGTTGCGTTTCTATGAAGGACTAACATTTGCAAACACAATTGGTCTGTACTTTGTAAGTAAAAGTTGTTAACATTGGGTGGCAATTGAAATAGAATATTCATTGCTACATTTGCGTAGCAACTTACACCAGTTTCATTTGAAAATTTGAATGGACCAGATAGTTAGACTAGTATAGACTGTGTCCGAGTCATTTTTTCTGAGTTTGTGTTGCTTCTATGAAGAAGTACCTAAGTTACTTACAATAATAGGTTCTACTTTGGATGTGGTAATTGATGAAGTATTAGCTTCTTTTACTCTCTTTGAAGGATTTGCAGTCAGATCCTGTTGCATTTCTGTTTGAATTAGTTTTCTTTTACAACGTTTTCCTTTTTGTGGTACATAATATGATTTCAGATGGGGGTGTACAGTGAACGTAGTCTATTGTATTCTAAAATGCAAGGAATATCAGCGTTTACTTTACTTGCATCAAAGTTGATTAGAAATAGACCGTCAAGTGTACGTAAGTGTGATAGTGCTACATAGCTCATGCCTTCTTTAAAGACTGTGTTCCCAATATCTATCAATGCTTTGTCTAGGGTAAGACCTTGGGATTTATGAATGGTGACTGCATATGCAAGAGCTAGAGAAAATTGTTCTCTACATACATACATGTCTTTGAAGAGGAGGAATCGAGATGTTGAGCGCACTATCCTTTTTACTTGTAAAAGTTTGTCTAAGAGAATATTGACAAACTGAATGTTGTTGTCACGTGGGTATGTTTGAAAGCCAACAACTGCACCCAGTGCTCCATTAACTAGTCCTTGCTCCATGTCAAGGTTGCGTTTAAGCATTACTCCACAATTTAAGGATAATTTTAATATTTAGTCTTGTTGTGGCTTGTTGACATGTGGGTAGTGTCATACCATGTACATCCAGTTTGTCTGTGGAGCAAATTTCAATTATTGGTTGCATTTCTTTTTTTAACATTGTTTCATTGAATTTGGAACAGCTTGCAAGAGTTGGCATTAAGGCCATACAATTGACATTTTTGTGCGCTAATTGTTCCATAACATCAGTAGCACATGCGTTATCGCCATAAAGTGCATGGATGTGGCAGGTTTTCAATATTGCTTGTGCTTCTTGACATAGTACACCAATTCTAATACTTTTAAAAATGTTGGCGTAAGTGAGGTCTGCAGATTGACGCATGTTTTCTGTTAATTCTCTGCATTGGAAATGTTGCCAAAGGTTGTCATTTCCTATGCTGCCAACAGTTTTACGGCGGGGTTTGTGTCCTAAGGTTTTAAAAATAGGTTCACCTTTCACTGGTGTCAATTGCAGAAGATCTCCGAAAACAATGATGTGTTTTCCTCCAAAGAGTTCTTCATAGTTTGTTTTAAGTACTTCTTGCAATCTGAGGTGAACTAAAGCCACCATTAGGTTGGAGACCATGCTCACTTCATCTATTAGTAGCATTTTCATTTGTTTTAATACTCTGCGTAGTTCCATTGCAGCTTCTGTAGAAAGTTTGTAATAGTCTAATTTGTTTTGGTGTTCCACTGGAAGGAGTCGTAATCGGTGTAAAGTGACACCACCTATGTTGTAGGCAGCTAGACCTGTGGGGGCAGCTACAGCAGCTGACAGTTTGTTGTTTGTCAATTGTTGAAGGAACTTGCTGATGATTTTGATTAAGCATGTTTTGCCTGAACCAGCGTCACCACGTACAGCAGTATAGGTTAGTAATTTTGGCAGGAACATTCTTTATTTCCGTGTTGTACACTATGTGCAATTTCTTTTGTTACTTCTTCAAAAATTGTGCGCTGGTCTTTGGTAAGTTTTGATTGTAGTACAGTTAAGTCTTCTGTATCTTCTTCATAGTGACACATGGTGTTTTCTACTTCTGTCATAGCTAATTCTGCCTCATTTGCTATTAGTGGCTGTCCTAGTGGTTCTTGGCTTCCTGTTACAGAAGGTTGACTACTATCAGAAGTGTCCTTATCTAGTTGGGCCTGGAGTTCTTCTTCGTGTTGCTGTTCATTGTGCAACATTGTTTTGTACTGCGTAAAGTTCACATCGGTGATAGTGCTTTCATTTGCTTTGAAAGCGTCTTCATAGCAGTCATAGTTATCTAGTATCTCTTCTTCTTTTCTCCATGGTTTAAAAAGTTGTAGCAGGGACATGTAACATAGTTCTTTCTGTTGAGGAGTTTTTAATGACAATTTGACATGATTAATTAAGCTTTGTTTGGTAAGTTTCACTAAGCTGCCTTCCCAATCTGTCACTCTATATCTACCTTTGTTTTCATCGGTTTTTATATTATTTTTGTATGCAAAGTTTTGAGCTATGTGGTATAGACACATGGTTTCCAAAGTGGTACTCCTGTTCGGGTAGTATGTGTCTAGTAAATTGTTTTTCAAAATGTCTTGGCTGTTGGGATCATTTTTGGCTATTGTTTCTATGTCCTCATATGATTTGAGAACTCTTTTTCTAGATTTAGCAGGACCAAGATTTAGCCATACTATATTTTCAGATTTTCCATACAAAGCAGTACCTGTTAAACGATCTGCAGCTTCATAGGCACCATATTCTCTATGAGAGAGCATTTTTATGCCTAGGCTGTACAATTTCTGAGATAGAGTTTTGTCTGATGATAGGTCATTCCAGAGGTCTTGAAGCTTTGTTTTTTCTGTTTTTGTTAAGTAAGCTGTAACATATCGTGCAACTGCAGTGGAATTGTCTGCAATGTACTGCACGTCTATGTTTGCATTCCATAAGAGGGCAATGATTGCATTGTAATCATTGATATATTTTGATTCTTCTGTTCTTTTTATTTAATACGTGTTCTTAGGTGATTTACCTTTAACACTATGTCGAACTGAAGACATGAAGTTGTTCACTTCACCTGTTTCTGTAACTGGTCTATGGAAACCAAAGCGGCATTTGCTGTAGTATTTCCCTTTGTTTTTGTATTTGCGACGACTATATTTGCCACATTTATGTCTTTGAAATTGTAGAATTTGTCCATGAAGGTCACTATGTCTCGTTTGTGAAGGGGTTTCACAAGTGACATATTTTTGGATGAACTGCAAAACAGTTCCATCACTGTCCTGTTTAGGTGCATGTTTAATCCATAAAAGCATGTGGATATTTGGTGCTCCCCTGGCTTGGTATTCTTTTCTCCTAAAGAAGTGTTGCACTTCTCCGAGGGGAGGAACAGTTTTATTACAAATAAAGTGTAGCATAGCAATGAAACGATGGTGGAAATATCTTGAAACATTAACAGGATCTAGAGAGCAAAGTTCTCCAGGTGTTAGTATATCTATGTTGGTTTTGTTTTTGTTTGATATGCGTAGGAAATGATGTAAATCTTCCCATGCATATTTTGCACAACTTAATGTAACAAACCAAGTGGGTGGTCCAAGGTTTCTGATCATACAACATACATCTCCGTGACGTTGGAACCAGTATTCTTTCGTACCTCGCATGTATGCAAACAGATCTGTTATGCTTGATTGTAAAACATCATCTTTTTCTGGCACTTTTTGTATTAATTGCGTAGCTGACATATTTTGAAAGTGGGTTCCCAATTTCAATATGTGTGCAACTCCGTAACATAGGGTTGCTAGGTCACTTTCAAAGAGTAGGTGGAATATGTATTCCACATTTTGTGTAAATCTGGGATCTTCAGAATACATTCGTAATGAGCGGTATTCTGATGCTGTTATCTGATTGGGAATCATCATATCTTCCTCCTTTGCCAGTAGGAAATAGTAGAGAAAAAGCATGTGCTTCTATACTTTTTTCCCACATGCTCATTGGTGAACGTTTGGTTTGTCACATTTGGTAAGTATCTAGTGCATCATCTATGCTCTCATTTGAGTGCAATGGATGAAATCTATAATGAAGATTACCCCTGCTATCTGCGCAGGGAGTATTAATTCTATTAAAGACTAAGGAGGCGAGCAGTATGCTTCATCTTCATTTATTTCTACTCTTCAGCAGTTCAACAAAACACATATAAAAACCATGAAAAGTGTAAAACCAAACTTTTATCTTTTCAAAACTACAAAATCCATAAGTCTCTGTAGTCCATGCCCTTTCCACCAGTCACAACCCACTTCCTGTGCTTGGACTCCTCCTCTGCTTTTACTCGGTCTGACAGTCACTCATGTTCTTTAACTGATCCTCGCCAACGGTGCAAAGGCCCTTCTGAACTTCAAACTCAACTGCCGGTGCATTCCCAGTCTCTTGATACTCCCAGTTATGACACTGCCTTCAACTATTCTTCTGATCTTCCCCTATGAAAAACATAATAGGACATTTTAGGGTGGAATCTAAGTAATGTACTCACTCATATTATGCATTGACATTTATTTATAGTACATCACTCGGGTGGGAATTTAATGCTCGCCTCCTTAGTCTTTAATAGAATTAATACTCCCTGCGCAGATAGCAGGGGTAATCTTCATTCTATGACAAGACTGGAGGCGAGCATTATGCTTGTTCAAAGCTTCCCCAACACTGTACCAGCCAAACTCTCTGCTGGTTTAAAGTAAAATTCTTTAAATGTACGATCGCTTGACCAGTCTGCTGCTAGCATTTTTTCACTCAAAGGCACTCCTGCTCTCGCGGCCGACAATGTCATTGCTCCTCTCACTGAATGAGCTCCATACGTGTCCACATTCACACCTGCTGCCTGCATTACCTCTTTGACACATCTAGCTATGGTAGCTTATGCAACTGCGTGATAGTGCTTACTGCACGCTATTAACAACTGAGTAGTATTCACTGCTCTATTCTCTGCTGTTCTACTCTCGTATTCTTTAATGCGTCGCGCTACGCACCATTTTGAATTGTTCGGAAAATACGGATGATGCACTGTAGTACTGCCTGTCTTGGTCCTCCTGACTATGGAAAACGTGACTCCTTCTGGTCCGAAGGATCGTCTGTTAATCTCTAGAGCTTTAACGTCTGATACTCGTTTGCATGAAATCAGACATAATAAGATAGCCAGTTTACCTGATAGCTGTTTAAGAGAGAGGTATTTATCTGTTGGCCAACTTGCTAACAATTGCAATACTGTCGCCACGTCCCACGTTGTACTATATTTGGGCACTGGCGGCACTCTGAATCTCGCTCCTCTAATGAGCCTCACTACTGCGGGATGTTCTCCTGCCAGTACTCCCTCTATTGGCAAGTGTCCCGCTGATATAGCTGATCTGTATACTCCTATCGTACGGAAAGCTCTTCCGTTCTGCAATACATTTGCCAGGAAATTCAGTATTTCCACTACAGATGCTGAAACCAGATGAACACTTCTGTCCTTGCACCAGCCCGTCCATTTTGCCCAAGCTGCGTCGTTGCGCCTCCTAGTGGATGGAGCCCAGGACTCAGCGATAAGCTGAGCAGCCTGCGTCAAAATTCCTGGCAGGGTCCAACGTCTGCTGATATCCTGCACGCGACTAGAGGGAGTGTCCCTCTCACTCTCAGAGGATGACACAACCCAGCTGGATCCGTGAGCAGTCGCTCTCCTTCGGGAAGGACTCTGGGTACGTCTGCTACTAGCTCCATTAGCATTGGAAACCACACCTGTGACCTCCACAAGGGAGCTACGAATACCAGTTCCGCTTTCACTCACCGACATTTCATTAGAACTCTGCTCAACATCGCGAAGGGGGGAAAGGCGTAATGTGGGCCTCCTGCCCACTCCTGCAGGAAAGCATCTGTCCCTTGTGCTCCCGGATCCAACCTCCAGCTGTAAAAGCGACTTGTCTGTGCGTTGAGCCGAGAGGCGAAAAGGTCCATATGTAATGGTCCCCATCTCATGTCCAGCCTCTGCTGGATCCAGCTTCCAATCGCTGGAATCTGTCAGAGTTCCAGTCTGCTGCAACGTTCAGAGAGCCTGGCAGGTACTCTGCTGTTACTGACGTCTCTGACCGTAGGCAGAAGTGCCAGAAGTCCTTTGCTAGCTCTGCTAGCATCTTGGATCTCGTGCCTCCTAAGTGGTTTATGTACCTCACTGCTGATATGTTGTCCATCTTCAGCAGTACGCAAGATTTCACCCTTCCTTTTGTGAAGGCCTTGACCGCGAACGATCCTGCTAGGAGCTCCAGACAGTTTATGTGAAGCTGGAGCTCCTCTTCGCTCCACCTGCCTCTGGTCTGTAGGGTCCCACATTGGCTCCCCAGCCCTTCCGGCTGGCATCCGACTCTATTATCAGTTCCGGCCTGTCTCCGAATATGGCACGCCCATTCCAAGCGTCCATATTCTTTAACCACCACTCTAGTTCTGTAATGGAGTCATAATCTAGAGGCACTTGTTGGTGATACTTCAGACCCTGTTGTAGATGTTTTATCTTCAACCTCTGTAGTGCCCCGGTAGTGCAGGGGCCCTGGGAATATGGCTTGAATAGATGCTGCTAACAGCCCAACTATCCTCGCCAAAGTCCTGAGGGATATTCGTTGCTTCCCTAAGCATAATCTGATCTCCCTCTTTATTTCTTTCAGCTTTCGAGCTGGCAGCTCCAGAGTCGCTCTCTTTGTATCTAGCACAAACCCCAGAAAGTCTAACCTTTGCGCTGGTATGGTATCTGACTTTTCTGAGTTCACTAGAAATCCTAGTGAGACCAGAAGTTCTTGTACCCATCTCGTTTGGTATACTAGCACCTCTCGAACTTCTGCTGGGAGTAAGAGGTCGTCCAGATAGATGATCAGTCTGACGCCCTTTTCTCTGATTGCTGCCGCTACTGGTCTCATCAGCTTCGTGAATGCCCAGGGAGCGGAAGCAAGACCGAATGGCATTGTCTTGAATTGCCAGAACTCTCTTTGCCAGAGAAAAGCTAGGTATGGTCTGTACTCCCTAAATACAGGGACTGTGAGATAAGCGTCCTTCAGATCTAAACGCGTCAACCAGTCTCGTTCCCTTAGGGAGTCCGTGAGCTGATGTATGCCCTCCATCCTGAAGTGGCAATATATGATCCATCCGTTCAGCTCTTTGAGATTTATGACTGGACGCACCTTCTCTTTCCTGTGCACCAGGAACATATTGCTCACAAACCTGGGGGTCGTCTCCCATCTCTCTATCGCCTGCTTGCGGACAAGCTGTGCTATCTCGCTGTCTAGGCTTGCTTGTTCTGCTTGCGCTAGTCTCTGACTCTGTGGTCTGCTGCGCTGAACTGGGGTCTCTATGAAATCTAGCCGCAGACCTCTGACGGTCTGCAATATCCAGGAATCGTTTGAAAGCTTGCGCCAATTCTCTAAAAACATGCACGTCCTCCCACCTACTGGAGGATACTGAACCGCTCTCACCTGGCGTAAATCCTTGACCTTGTCCTGATCCTCTGGACATGCAGCCTCTCGGGAATCTCCCTCTGGATGGGAAGAATGTATCCTGGCTCTTATTCTCCCAGTATTGTGCTCTGGGGTTCTGAGGGCTTTTCCCTCCTTGACTGCGACCGGCTGCACGACCTCTGAAGCGGCCGGTCCCTCCAAAAACTCTACTCGGGAATATCTTGCCGATCGATGCTTGCGCCTTCTCGAGGGAAGCGTATATCCTGACGAATCGGCCCATTTCCTTCCCAAAGGTCTCTCCAAACAGGAGGCCTTCAGCTCCTTCTCCCGCTTCATACGATGAGAGGTCGCTGAGCTTTGAATCTATTTTGAGTAAGAGGCCCTTCCTTCTCTCTGAAGCGATGGCACAGTTTGCATTCCCAAGAATACAGACTGCTCTCTGAGCCCATCCCGCGAGAGCTTCAGGGTCAACTTCTTACCCTGTGTCCTTTGCCCTTTCCGCAAGGTCCATGATTTTCGCGAGAGGGCCTGCCAGGTCTAATACTTTTTCCTGGCAGCTTTTCCAGGACCTATCTATACCCTTACGTGGATCTTTACTTGTTTTTGACACGAATGTCAGCATCTTCGGATGGAGCTCGGGTGCTTCCGCTACCTTTCCCGGGAGATCAGGGCGCGGGCATTCTGCTCGCAGTCGTTGTCTCACCTCCTTGTCTAAAGGCTTGCGCAGTCTTGCTGCCATATATTGTGCCACCCATGGGGAAAGTTGCCACTCAGTGGTCCTCGGATTCCGGATGCTATCCGGGTCAAACATATCATCCTGCAGTTCCAGAAGGTGTTTCTCCTTCCTAGCTCTCTTGCCCCCACTGGGTTTCGCCCAGTCTTCATCCTCGACCTCTTCGTTTTCCTGCGAGGCCTGGTCGTCAACCTGATCATCTTCCGAGCCAGGGTCTTCTCCTATATTTTCATCCCCTGGAGAGGGGGTCTTGAGGTCTGGCACAGCCTGCCGTTGCAGATATGCCTCCTTTAGCTTCGCAAATGTGTCAGGCACCTCTGGGGCCTTATCTGCTGCCCCTTCCAAAGAGCCCCGGGGGTCGTCAGAGGCTTTCCTCTTGAAGGCTAATTTACTCCCCTTGTGTCCCTCCTTCAAGGGATCTGTGGGCGTGGGCTTCCAGTCTTTGGTGTTGCTACTAGGCTGTGAAAGCCTAGCCTCCAGTGTCTCCAGCCTATCCTGAAGGGGTCTGACGCCCTCCACCACTGCATCAATAAGGGAGCTTCCCAGCACTTGCTTAAAGCTGGCAGCGAGATCCTGCGTCTGCTCCTCCTCGCTCCACTCAAATTCTGACATTTTCTGAAGTGATATGTGCCTAAAATACCTGAGCCAGGTGTCTTAGGACGCCCGCTGCTCCTTCTTGATGATTCAGAGTCAGTAAAAGTCTTTTTACTTCTGTGCACTCCTTTATTTATTTATCTATTTTTTTTTTTTCAGTGGCTGCACCTTGTATCATGGAAGGTGCTTTTGCAAATAGGTCCTGAAATGCAGGCTAATGAATGTCCTTGTAGTCCTGTGTATTTCCGCACTGGACAAATATCCATATTTTGCAGCACTTTCATTTTGATTTTGTCTTTACCTTTCGCATACTGATTGAGGAACTGGCGTTAAGATTTGAAAGATTTGTTGGGAATGTTACACATTGACTTGCACGGCCATTTGTATACTGGACGTTCTGGTTCAGTCGAATGGAGAGGTAATTCTGAGTTTTCTGGGGATACTTTTGTAAGCAGTGTTTCTTGTTCCATAATGGTATTATTAATGTTTTCATATCCTCGTCCACTGCTATGGATGGCAATTGTGTTTGTTTGGTTTTGTTTTTATGCTTCTTCATGGTTCTGTGGTCGTCGTGTGACTCCATTCACCAACACAGATATTAAAGAAGTTACTTTTGTTGACATTCCGTTTATTGAGAAGTTTCTTTTGTAGTTTAGTGCTTAGTTTTGTTAGTGGTTTCATCCTGTTTAAAACTAAAATAAATAACTTCCTTTTGAGAAGGATTGCACTGTCTACGAGAGCTCCTCGGATTAATTTTCTACAGTAGGTTTTAAGGGTTGTGGATGATTTCGCTCCTGTTCTTATTAGATTCTGAAGGACTCTGTGGCTGAACATTTTTGCTAAAATACTTTTTTTACAATGGTTTCTTGCTAGTATATGAGGATTTATAAGAGCAGTGTTAGCAGTAGTGGTATTCGAATTCTTGTTAAGCATTTTCTGCTTCGTTTCACATTTTGATAGAGGAGGCAATGTTTCTGTATTTGAAGCTTCTTTTGTTTCGCTTAATGACTGCATTACCTGTTTTGTTTGAACGTTTTGTATAAACTCTGGTAGAGATTGATGCTTCTTTTGGACACTTTTATTTTCATTTGCTCTATTTCTGCTTTGCATTCTATGGACTTGCTTTTTGGTAGGCATTTTTTGGGGTCTGTTGAAAAAAGAAGGTATGGGTTGGTCTGTTTTACAATGTATTTCTTGCATGTGTGTATGATTTTGATGGGGAAGATGTTTGTGGTGGTGTGTGAATGTGCTTTGGGCAGTTACAATGAGTTGGGAAGGCTATTTTTCTGTGTGTATGTTACTACACTGTGCTTCAGATGAGAGTAGAAAGTGAGCTAGTGGTGAGGAGAAGCATTAATAGTAAACGTAATGGTATAAAATTAAAACAGTTATTTGTAAGTTATTTGTGTTCCAAAAAAATGGGGATTTGTCTGACATTCTGCCTGTTAATCTTTGTTTAATAAATGGTGATTTGTGGGCAGAATGGTTCAGAAATCGATGCTTTTTTGTGCACAAATTACATGAATGAACCACACAGTCTCTTTGAGGAACAGTAAGACTATAAAGGTAGTATTGTACTTACTTTTTTTGTGGAATGAGCAGGTTTCTTCAGATATGTTGTTTGTATTTTAGATGCTGTTGATTTTCAGGAGAGTGGTCTTCACTGCAATTGTAAAAGGAAGAAGTTAGTGATTTTGTGTGTTTATAGCACTGATGTTAATGTACACGTTGATTTCTATGCTTTCGTGGTAGTATTCCCGTTTGATATCTGAACATAGTGTATGCATGCATTTCATTTGACTATGTGCAGCCTTTATATGTTATTTGCAGTATGTTAGTTCAACCTGCTTCGCCAATGAGTAGAATTTTAAGTTAATGAAATTCCCTTGTTTTTTTGCAGCTGTGTTGTAGATAGCAGAGAGGTTTGGAAGTGATAGTTCATTATAGTAGATGGGAAAAATGTGAATAATTTCATATTATAACTAGACATGCAAACAATCGGGAGCACCTGAGAGGGCGATTTCACCACAGCAATCGGGAACGTTTATTTTTCTCATATGATCGCATTGGGATTAGCATTCATTTAGGCTGGAGACAGTAAAAAATTGTGAGATGTTTTTATGAAAAATCGAGTTTTGTGCGTAAATCAGGAGGGTTGGCATGTATGTATAGGTTATGCGGGAGATAGTAAAAAGTAGTGCAATTTTTCAATGAAAAATCGGGAGTTTCACGCTTAAAGCGGGAGCGTTGGCATGTATGTATTGGCTATGCAGTTTTAGTGGCATTACTTTGTTTATATGGAATCATAAGAGTTGTACATGTACTCTGAATAAAATATGAATACCTGTACTTTGAAATCATGCATGTGGATATGCATGGAGCTGTAAGTAGAAATCTTCGAGACTTGCACAGTAGTTTTTGTAGTAGGTGCTTTCCAATGATATGAGACTTGTATTCAGAGTGATCAATAGTACATTTGAAGTGCGGAACTCTGATGATGGAGTTAGAGATAGAGGTCTTGGATGTGATTGGTGGATGGTTGTGTGACTGCTTAGTTGTGTCCAATGAGGGAATGGATTTGCGAGTGATGTTGAAAGGGTAGAAGGGCTGGCTAAGAGTTACATGCCGCATGGACACCGCGCCTGTCCATGGGTAGGGCGTGCTACATACAGGGTTTTACAGCAAATCCAGCATGGAAAGGGGACTGTAAGTATCAGCCAATCAGATGTTGATGTTGTTGATTTGTGTAGAAAGAGAGTGTGTGTAGTGAAGATAGCAGAGGTGGAGACAGTCAGGGTGTTGGTGCTCGGAGATATGTTTGTCCATGGTTTACAGCACTATTCTCAATACAGGCATGTGGCAAACAATTTCAATGTTAGAGGAGTGGAGGTGGTGTGGAGCGCTGCAACTAACTGCAATGTAGAGGAAATTCTCCGAGTTTGCAGAGATGTGCGTAGGATGAACAGTCCCCATGTGGTAGTTTTGCACTATGCTGCTTTCCATTTGGGCTAAGTGAGTTCCCCTACTTTGTTGGGAGATTTGGAACAGTTGGTTCAAGCAGTAATCAACATCCTTCCAAACATGACAGTAATTTTTTCTGGATTACTTCCTACAGCAAAATGGGACAACAGTTCTGTTTTTTGTCCTGATCAAAGCATTTCTAGGTGTGCAATCAATCACGGCATGCATGCTTTCATGCTAAGAGCTGGTATGTTTTTCTGTAGCCATGAGAACATTGTTTCGAGTAATGTAGCTTGTGGCAGATGGTGTTTCTTTATCTTTTTTGGGAAATGCCATGTTCTTTTGGAATGTAAGGCTTGCTTTGGAACAGGTTATGTGATGATTTTAGGAGTAAACTAAGAAGAAAAAAAAGAACAAAATACAAAATGACAGGTGTCTGTCAGGCATCTGCAAAAAAAAAAAAAAAAAAAAACAGCTCTTTTCAGAGCCCACCTTAAAGGGGAAATGGGGAACACTACTTAAATGTACATTCACCACACTCAGATCTTCTACATGTTCGCGGACATTTTGGTAGTCTGCGGACAGCGTGTATTACCTACAGGGATTTTGGGGTGGAGAGGCATACAAATGAGAATGAGCGGAGCTAGGGATTGGTCATTAAAGTTTAGTGGGTGCGTTGTGTACGGAGAGATTTGGTGAGAACGTATTTTTCCTGAGAGGAGAACAGACAGCTATGGCTGTGTGTGCTCGAAAACAGATTATCTGGATTTTGGGAGACTCATTGGTACATGGATACATTGGTTGAAGGTGAATGCAGAACGTTGTGGTATATCTGCAGATCTTGGATTCCTTCATGCGGAAGTGTACTGGCATGGGGTGTGTGGAATTAAGTGGCTGGACTTGGTACCCCTCTGTGCTACTTTACAGACAGAGCACCATCCTGACATAATTATAATTCATTGTGGAGGGAACACTTTAGGACATGTGTCTGGAATTTCTTTGCAATTTGCAATGAAGGAAGGACTTCAGAAGGTCATGGACATGTTTCCAAATTGCCAAGTAATTTTTTCTCGTATTGCGCAAAGACAAATGTGGCTGCGTTCTTCTTCATTTCGTTGCACATTCATTTTTCGCAGAGATGCAGTCCATCTTACATATGCTGGCAATCAGATTTTTATTCGAAATGTACAAAATGCATTGCAACCTTTTTTGGAAGTGTGGTTATCTATTTTGCATTACATGTTGACAAATCCCAGTTTTTCAAACACACAAAACACCACCAAAAGGCTCTTTTCAGAGCCACCACTTACTCTCAGAGAAAAGTGCATTGGTTTTGCTAGGGTTGCACCCCAAAATGTTATCTGTCGTAGCACTGTCCGCCGACTTTAAAAAAAATGCGCAGGGGCCTGCACAGTTTACTTAACAGTTTTATTTTTAAACTGACGAAGGCAACTCTGAAAAGAGGCTTTTTTTTTACTTTTTGTTGTTTTATATTTTCTTTGGCTTTTTCTACACGCAACACACTAGGAGAGGAGGGGAAAGGAGAGTAAGGAAGGGACACCAACCACAGGGATAAGAAAGGGCAGGTGGAGAGAAGAAGATGTAGGGTGGGCCTTATTTAGGTAGGTAGCAGCTCTTCTGGTGCTCCGTGACCGTAATACATACACAATATTGTGACCCTCGAAAGGTAAGAGTCAACTGCATCGCGAATGGCCTGTGAAGCAGCTGGAGAGGTGCGCTCTCCCACAGGAGTGTCTCTTGTGGTTAGAGGATCGGAAACGGAGGATGCTGCTGAGGAACTCAACCTACTACATTCTTTACATGGTACAATCCGGCGAATGTCTGCACCGTGGAACTAAGTTAGGTGTCGCTTCATGGATGTCATGCCAAACCTGTACGTACCACGTCTCCCACGACTCAGCACCAAATTGCACTGGTTACAGGTGTCCTTGTTCGCACATGCTTTTGGTATGTTACCATGAATGGTAAACAACCGCCACACCCACGACTCCCGGCGAGTGCTGGTAGGTGGGAGTTCCTCGACCCCATTCTCTTCATCCTCTTCATCCTCGTTCTCTACATCCTCACGCGTATTCCCCTCTGCAGGCCCTTGGGGAGGTGGTGGTGGTGGAGGGTTTGGGGTGGTGCTGAGGCTGATGTTGCAACAGCAGCTATGGATGCCATTAGGGTTGGTGAGGTAATCTCCGCTAGAGCACTAAAGGCAGCAAAAGTCAATCTCCAATAGCCAGAAGTACAATGAAGATGAGCTCTGGGGTGTGGCCTTTTATAGGGGTGGAGCGGTGCGCCTCGTGACCATATCGATCACTCAAAAGCGTTCAAAAAGTTCCAAAAAATATGTCCAAAGCGTGGGCCATTGTCTGGGACATGTGAAATGGTGATTTTTTACTGTAAAATAATTTGGATTGTCTACATAATTTCTTTTAAAATGTTGGGGAAGCGGACAAAGTGCGCAAATTAGGACACACGCTCAGCGTGGGTGCGGTCACATGATGACGTTGTGAACACGTCCGCGAAGGAAATGGGTGTCCACAGGACACCAAATGCACAGGAACAGTAATGCGCATGTGCACGGGTGCTCTATGGACAGTGTTACGGTCCTGAAACTAATTAAAAGTGCGACACAAGTGAGACGGACAGTTACAGACAAGCGCGATGTTTGCAGGATTTACGGGTGTGGTGCGCATGCACGTAGATGTTCTGCAGACTGTACGGCCAGGTATAGTGTGCTTAGGACACCTCCATTTTGTTTGACTACAGACACCGTGCCTGTTCTACGCACAGTTCCACCTTGGTTGCGAACGGTACGGACAGGTATAGTGTCCTTAGGATACCCCCATTTTGTTCATTTATGGACATCCTGGACACCTGGTGTGTTCTGAGAACAGTTTAATCTTGGTTGCAAACGGTACGGAGAGGTATAGTGTCCTTAGGACACCCCCATTTTGTTGATTTACGGACATCCTGGACAGCTGCTGCGTTCTAAGAACAATTCTATCTTGGTTGCGAATCATACGAATAGGTGTAGTGTCCTTAGGACATCCATATTTTGTTAATTACGGACAGGCCAGACAGGCGCGCTGTCCACGGCCATTTTAACTGTTTTTTTTTAATTTAAATGAGACACAAACAGTTTCATTAAAACAAACATAACATTTTTTTTAATATACACATATACAGCAATTAAGAAAGAGAGTGGGAAACAGAAACTGAAACAAATATAGAGGAGTTAGGGGTTTGCAGTGGATGGTTGTGAGCGGATGAAGGGATGGAAGTTTCATCGAAACGTTTATGTTGTTCGTGAGGGTTTGGGGATAGTTCACTGGGACATGGAGAGGGGGGACAGGTACAGGTAGTACATTGGTATCTAATTTTTCCTTTGAGGTGGTCCACCACAAATTGCCTTAAAACATTGAAATTATCTTTCAGCATGTCCCCTTTCTGTTCTATGCGTTGCAAGGTGTCTTGCATTGTGTCTTTTGGTGGAATTTCTTCAATTTTTGCATGGTCTGTTAAAAATAAATATATATGTTAAGCACACATAAAGTACTGACTATTAATTTGCTTATGCAGAGAACTGTGTACCATTATTATCGCTATCTTCTGACATTTCGTCACACGGAAAATTCTCCTCGAGCGACTCCAAAGTACTGCACATTTCTGTGTGAAAAACACAAATACATTAATTGTTCTCTACCTCATACAAAAAGTGTACAAATATATAAGAAAATTAAGTTTACTTACTAGTTTCTGGTAATTTATATTTGTTGTGTTGTGTTTGTCTACTGCTGCTCCTAGCTCTGCAGTTTCTGTGAGGTAATTATGTTGGAGGCTTACCTTTTTTGTTATGGTACAATCCATTTCATTATATATGGTATTTAAATGGATGGTTGATGTGTTAGACCTGTAGGTTCCACTGCTTATTTATTATTACTTATAATGTGTTTATGTGCTGCTTTTTAAACTTGTGCAGTTTTTATATGATATGATAGAACAATTTCAGATACCCCCTGAGTGTTTGGGTAGTGTTGATGTCATCCGCGCCCGTCCGCGGACATACGCACAGTCCGTGGCCTTCAAAAATCATTAACGGGGGGTTCAGTATGTTCTATGTTACATGTATATAAAGTAAGGGAATCCTAGTAAACATCTCCCAAATTCACACGATGAAAGTGTATATTCAGTAAAAAAACTTTGTTAAAGGGATGTTATGGTTAAGTTGTGCTACTAAAAACCTATGAAATTCAGTAAAGAAGCTTTTTTAAAGGGACGTTAAGGTTAAGTTGCGCTACTAAAAATCTGTGAAATTCAGTAAAAAAAACGTTGTTACAGGGACGTTATGGTTAAGTTGCGCTACTAAAAACCTGTAAAATTCTGTGAAAAAACTTTGTCAAAGGGACGTTATGGTTAAGTTGCACTACTAAAATCCTGTAAAATTCTGTAAAAAAACTTTGTTAAAGGGAAGTTATGGTTCCATGTAAAACCGAAAAACCTCTGAAATTCGCTAGTTATGGTCAGCTAAGCAATCATAACTTGCGCCACCACTGTGAACTGCTAAGACTGACACCCAGGACATCAAAGATGACATCACAAATGTCATTGATGACATCACTGATGACATCACATGTACATTTAGTTTTCATGTAGAGCCTACACAAGGGATTGTCATTATAATATTGACAGAAAAGTATCAGAGATGATTGAAGAACTAAGATATGCCACGTAGTTCACTAAGCAATGCATTGCTGAAAAAAACCCATTGCATTACTAAATTCTTTCAGTACATGAACAAACTCATGAAGAAATGTAGGCATTGTCTGCCGCATGCGCTACAGAGGTGCAATATTTGCAATCTTCCCATGTTGCATACTAAATTGATAAATGCTTCCATTACAGATTTGTACATACTGTGAAACATAAGTATCTACGTATGCTTCCCTTACTGCATAATTACACTATTACTCACAAAAACATAAAAAGAGCACAATGATACTAATATAAGCATATACAGGGAACGTAAAGCAAACACAAAAACTGCAGTAGTAACACAAAATGTTCATACCCGAACTAATTAACTTCATGCACTGAAAAGATTCTTGTGTTTCTGGATTCCTTCTTCTTCTATGCATATGTATGATATGATGTAAACGTAACCCAAGGAAAGTATTGTAAGAACATATGAGAAGGGTAAGGACTACAAATATAGCACTTTTAACTTCTTAAACTCCTGACTGACAGTGAGGAAAGCGCGTGGCTTATATATGTCAGTGAACAAAAACAGAAGGAGCTAGACATGTAATGTCATCTTTGCTGTCATCAAAGCACTTTGTACTACAGTATAGTGACCTTTTAGTTCCTGCCTGTTACTTCCCTACATATATCAGTGAAGGAAAAAAGAGAGCCAGACATGTAATGTCATCAGTGATGTCATCAATGACATTTGGGATGTCATCTTTGATGTCCTGGGTGTTAGTCTTAGCAGTGCACAGTGGTGGCGCGAGTTATGGTTTCTTAGCTAACCATAAATGGTGAATTTCAGGGGTTTTTCGGTTTTACTTGGAACATAACATCCCTTTAACAAAGTTGTTTTACTGAATATATATATAATAGAGCACACTCAATTATATGAGGTTGGTATACTCCAAAGGCACTAGGCACTTTAATGTACTGTTTGCACATTGCACTTTATACTGTTTTTATGATGATCGATATGTAATGGCATCAATACGTAAATAGTGGGTTTTTCGAATGCGAATTTGAAATGTAAACGTGACATCTACTACCAGCTAATCTATGAACACGTTCTAAGATGGCCGAATTTTAAAACATTTGGCCACTCAGTCTGTTTTCTATGTTAAACTTCCTGTCACATGGGGTGTTTTTAAACAACATTGATTGTATGGATCACTTGTTGTGAACAAGCGGTGAGGTAACCGCAAAACGCGTCATTTGGGGCCATACATTTTTGGAGCACCACACTTTAGGTGTTTTTTACTAATAGTCATGTGTTGTGCATGGTCTATAAATAAAGAGGACAATGTTTTGAGAAACTACTGAGTTCCTGATGTTTCTTCACAGAACGGGGGAGTGCCTCTCACTTTGGCTGCAAGAAAAAACAGTCTCAATACATACATATATATATATATATATAATGCTGTGCTTTTAAACATTTCTTTTTTGGAGCATTTTATTAAAAATAAAACAATGAAAAAGTGTATTTATAGCAGCACTGTGTACATTTTTTTCTATATTTAAGGGAAATGCAGATGCAAACGATTTGTAAAACATTGTTAAGTGGCCCTTGGTGTGTGGAAGTTATATATGTTCACAGGGTTACATGCACAGCTTTTGGATGTGATTGGTGGATGGATGTGTGACTGTTCGAAAGCAGGCAATGAGGGACTGTTACAAAAAGAAAAGTACGACGGGTACAAGGGCTATTCTGTGTGATGGTGTGCATTTGCCATCTGGATCTTTCAACGATTCCTGTCATTTAAAGGGGACTGCAGAGACCACGGATAGACGCTAAAATGTGCAGATTATGGTCATTATTATATGCTAGAGAAAAGTATTTGTGACAGAAAATAGTTTCTGTCCTTTTTTCTTTTACTCTAGTATACAATTGTCCAATATTTCCTTTAGCATAGTAATACATGCTAATGGAAATGTTAGAGAATCTTATTTAACTACTTTATTGAAAAGTGTAAAGCAGATGGAGTCTATAAGATTATTTCTTTTAGTTCTATTTTTTAACTGTTAAAGGTAGCTCTAACAAAAACTTTTTTTGGTGTTTTATGATTCTGTGTTTTTTTTTTAAAGTTGTTATTTTTTCCGGTTGAGACAAGGAAGTAAGGTGGGGGAGCAAAATGAGGGAAAGGGCACCAACCACAGATATGGAGGGGCAGGTGGACAGGGGAAGATGTTGGGTGTGCCTTAAAACTAAGGTAGGTGGCAGTGTTTCTCATGCTCCTTGACCGCTGCCTCAAAAGCACTTCGAAACTGCTACCCCCTGCAGACTGGTGTGTTGCAGTATATACAGAGTACTGTTGTCTTGGAAATATTTGTATCAACAGCCTCTTTTATGACTTGGAAGGCAGCGGGTGGGATCCTCTGCCCCGCAGGAGTAGCCTTTGTGGTGGCAGGAACAGTTGAGGAACATGAGATAGAGGAAGACAGGCTACTAATCACTGAGAAAGGAACAGTCTTTCTCAGAGCACTCAGGTGATTTGAGCAGGTGTGGTGGCGCATTAAGGTGTTACCAAAAGAGTACTTCCCATGTTGTCCATGACTTAGTATGATTTCACACTCAATGCATTCAACATGGGCAGAACGAGCCTTTGTGTCCCTCGTACAGTCTTAAAGAACCGCCACACCCATGATACTCTCTGGGTGCTGGAAATAGACATTTCCTCTATCTCATCTTCCTGGTCCTCTTGATCCTCCTCTGCATCATTGTGCCAGTTTCTCTGTCTAGGCCCTCCATTTGGTGGTGGTGGTGGTGATGGCCCCTGAGGAGTAGAGATGGCTATGGCTAATGACATTTTTGAAGTTAAATACCAGGTGTGCCAATACTCTTCCAAGCAGGTGCACTCCCCTGGATTGCAGATGGAGAATGACTAAGAATGGGTCTAGGAGCTGTGGAAGGTTATACTTTCACCTTGTAACTTCCTAGATCGGCCGAAAATGCACTTTCAAGATGTCCACGAAGCATGGAACAGTTCACGGACACGTCTTCACGCTGCATGGGCGCGGTCGTGTGATGCTGTCCGGGCATCTGCGATGTTGTCAGACATTCGCGAACATTAGCAAACTGAAAAATGTTGTACAAAGTTGTAGAAAGTTGATAGAAGTATTAGAAATGTTGCTAGGAGGTGGGGAATGGCAAAGTTTTCACTTGAAAATTCCTAGATCAGCAATAAAAGCAGTTTCAAAATGTCTGCGAAGCACAGACTCTGATACGGGAAATATCTTCATGCTGCCCAGGTCCAGCCACGTGATGATGTCTGCAATGGCATCATGACGTCCACAGACCTTGTCGACGGAGGAGATGCTGGGCGCATGCACAGGGTTGTCTGCAATCAGAGGTACTGTCTGTGGACTTTAAGGTGTGCCATCCGGAACTAGACAACCCCGGACACAGCATTAATTCCACGAACGTCACCCATTGTGAGATATTGATATCCTGGGTGTTATTCTTAGCAGTGCATGGTGGCGGCACAAGTTAAGGTTGCTTTGCTGACCAAAACTGGTGAATTTCTGAGGTTTTCGATTTTACTTGTACCACAATGTACCATTCACATTGTTTTTTCACTGAATTTCATAGGATTTTTTTAGTGCAACTTAACTGTAACGTCCCTTTAGCAAAGGTTTTTCACTAAATTTTAAAGGTTTTTATTGGTGCAACTTTGCAACTTAACCATAACATCCCTTTAACAAAGATTTTTCACTGAATATACATATATTTATTCAGAGAAAAAAAACTTAGTTAAGGAGCAGTTAGGTTGTGCATATTTAATGCAATAAAATTCTTTGTGGGAAGTCATGGCCAGCTTAACACAGCGCGCCTGTTGATGTCCCTCATAATGCTCTTGGGTATGTCTTTGTGAATCCTTTCTCTTATAATATGTATGTGCTCATGGCCTTTGCAACGGGATTGTGCCAAGTTAAGCTGGTCAGGACTTCCAACATCTGCTGATTTCAAGGTTTTGGTTGCATTAAATCTGCCCAACTTACCTACACCTTAACTAAGGCTTTTCAAACTCACTAGCCGGAGCCTTCGGCCATGGTCAGTGACTGTACCTTTTAAAACACTACCTTTCTTTCCCCGCTCACTAGCCATGGCCTACATCCATGACCATTAGCCCACAGTTTACATGTTGCCCCAATAGCTTTCTTCCAGTCCCACTAGCCATGGCCTTTGGATATGGCCCTCTATGTATTGCTTTAATAGGTTTCGTAAATGGGTCCACTAGCCATGTCCTTCGGGCGTGATTTCTTGACATGTTACCTCATTCGTTTTCAATGGGGCCCACTTGCTATGGCCATTGGACATGGCCAGTGGCCACGGCCTTTAGCTATGTCCACTTTCCATATTGCACCATTCGGTTCTTTAAAGTAACCCAGTAGCCATAGTCTTCAGCCACAACCGTTACCCCCACCTCATTGTAGCTGTAACATTCCACTTGTTATTGTTATATTAATCAGACTTTTGTAACTCTTAAAACAAATATTTTTCCATACATATTTTTGTAAAACCATGATAATAGTAAAACACTACAAATTACCCTGGTTATTCATAAAATAACTCTGATTATTCATGTGACGCAATTTCATTCCCGATCCTGTTTACTATAACCTCGGCTATTGTAAATTCTCAATTATCCCTCCAATTATATGCTTTGAAATTGAGATGCTGGAAGATTGGGCCTTGGATTTTCTTGCTCGGATTGAGGGTCTATTCTGGTGTAAAGTCCCTAACTCTGTGCCCGTGAGTGCCATTAGACACAAACTGGGACTCACTTCCCTGAAAGTGAAAGGCAATTGGCGCCTTTTGTCATTGTATTCCAAATTTCTGCAGCCCCATAACAACACACTGTAACAAACTCATTCTGAGGTTATGAATTCAGGCCAGGTACCAACATTGGTGGAATTCACAGGTCGCTGTGAAATCTTACTGCGCTATCTGTAATTATGTGAAATTGCAGGGTTCGAGGGGACTGAGGAAGAAGGGCAGAGCTCAAACATTTTCTCTCCGCACCGCTAGCCTGATGCCAGTTCATCCTTTTTCCCATCACCAAAAGGCATTTTTACACTTTTTATTTTCAGCTAACCCTGGTTATTTCAGGAAAAAAACTGTTATCTCTTGCATCGGAAAAATTAAATATCAGCATTTTCATTTCTGAAAAAGCCTTGCTGTTGGATTGTGGGACACATATTTAGCCATCATTTTGGGAGAAGAGCACCCCCTTCCCAGTCAAATATTTGAACAACTACTGGATGGAATAATCCCAGATCTCTCACAGAAATCGAGTCAACGCTTTGTGCTGATGTTTTTTCATAGCTGGTCCATTTCCGTGTTTTTTTTTACTGTGCACTCAACAGACATTTTGAGTTTCTTCTATGGGAAATGAATGGCAGTAGGCCAAACACAGCGTTTTTTGGTTTTCTTAATAACATTTTCATTTTTTGATGAATCTTTCCCAAATTTCCAGTCCTGGGGGCCCGTGGCAAACATTTTGTTGCAAAATATCAGCCTACTCTGTCATGCGTTAGCAATTCAATTTTCGGGTTTCCTCTGGAACTTGATACTCAGCTTAACTGTAGTGCGGTCACTGCATGTGATGGCGGTACAGCCAAGGGGCATGGCTAGTGAGCCCCAAAGAAAGCTAATGGTGCAACATGTACACTGGCCACAACCAAAAGACAATGGCTAGTGAGCCCCAAAGAAACCTATTGTTGGAACATGTAAAGTGGCCACAGGCAAAGGGCATGGCTAGTGGGCCCAAAAGAAACCGATTGGTGAAATGTGTTCACTGGACATGGCCGAAGGCAGAGGCTAGCGGGTCCTAATGAAACCTGTTAGTGCAACACGTGCAGCAGCCACGACCAAAGGTTCCCCATTTCTTAAAATAACATAACATTAAGGTATTAAAGAAACGTATGTACATTTACTGTGTATATATTTGTTTTTAGAAAACGCTGTTTGGGTGGGATATCACATGCTTCCTGGAAGTAATGTCTCTTAAAGTATGTTGAGAAAATGGGTTGCTATTTTTTTTATTAAATCGCTCATCGTTCTTGCCACGTAACTACCATACGTTAGATATTGCATTATCTTTCAACGTGAATAAAACATGTAATTTGAATTAAAAGTTTTCATTGTGTCTGCTAACTGATGAACGACTGGGACTTCCATGCTGATTACTGCAATAGCTACCCATAAAAGGTTTGGTCCGTGTTTTGTTTGGAATCCTGTGCATCTATACGATAGATGATTTTACACCTCTCGTCAGAGGGCTGTGGAAACATCTCCATAACACGGGCCACCTCTCTAGTCATCTTACCTTGTACGCCAACCCACCCGCTTCTGCAAAGATGTACGGTATTATGTTGGGCATTTTCCAGGCACTGCTATTTTATGCCCAGGTACTCTCACCATTTTGCAGATGCTACCATTGATGGCCAGTAAATACAATTATGGCAGTGCCTGGCTAATGCATTTCCCATGTCTACCCAAAAGCCAAAACTGTTGGCATCACCACTGCTTGTTTTCTCTTACTACTTACAGGGACGTGTCAGTCTGGGGAGGCTGACACCTCAATTCTGTTAGCATTGTGACGAGAATGCTTGGACGACGAGATAATATAGATATCACTCTGCATGAAAAAGCACTGTGCAAGTGCCCACTTCGTCACAATTTGAACGATAACAACGTCAATGTCTTGCACTATCCTATTGAGTGTAGGCACACATTTCATTTGTTTCTCAATACTTTCCTTTGTAAATCAAACTGGCACACATTTATTGGGCTCCTTCCTTGTTGATTTCTCAAGACCACAGTGGCATTAATAAGAGCCAATACAGTAGTTTAAAGAAAAAGAAACGTAGACGACTATATTGTATAAAAGCAGATGTATTATTCAAACCTTCAATATCATATAGGTGTGTTCCTGTTCATTACTGTATTGTAATTAAAACGAGTGTGTTATTTAACAAAATATTTGTGTAACTGGTCAGTAATATCTATGCGTTGTCTGCTCCTTCAAAGATCGATGAACACATACATTTACCAATAAACATGTGTTCTATATATTTTGATAAACGTCGCTGTTTAACAGATATCAGTGTCCTACCTTCGTTATAATATACTATTACCTGAATATGTCACTCCAAGACAGAGGACATGAACCCTATAGAAAAGGAGCAGATGCAAAAAAAAAAACAACGTAGATGGGGATGTATAGGCGATACACCTTCTAACTTGAACACATTTGATTAATTAATCTCATTGTTTTACAGTTAAAAGCAATTAAAACAGCTGCCCGCGTCCCAGACTAGACTCCATCTGGATAAATATTTCAGGTCAGTGGTAAGACTGTGGTCAGCATACAGTGAACCAAAGTAGCATTTCAACGAGCTCCTTATGTCCTTCTTTTAAGTAACACACAGGGCTGTGGATAGACACCACCCCTCCAGAAAAGCAAAGAATGGAATGCAAGGAATGTTTGCATTTCTCTTCCTTAAATAATTCACAGGGGCTTCTTCCAAGAGACTTCAAGCATTTGAAGAGGCTAGTAAAAGCAGGATTCAGCACCATGACAGGCTGAACACAAAAAACACGCTCCCCGGGCCCAGCAGGAGCAGCTGGAAAACAGCTGGAAAATAGTATGGAAAGCTCATCCTGCCAGTCATCATTGATAAAAGGAAGGGCTTTATAAAGGAAGCTTAACGCGTCAAGACATATGCACACCATATTAATGTGTAGGCGATATGGGTTCTACTGATATATCATCATTTCAATTATTTTACCAAATGCAATTCATTTTTTAAAGCTAGTAAAATGCTGGTACTTTTTAAGTAAGTGACCAAAAAATAAACACACATACAAATCTATATTATAGTGTGGCAGTCCCCGCATTATACTTAAGGTGTGTACTTAGTTCCATAGGAAACCTGAAAATTGAATTGCTAGTAACGTTTGACTTGCAAGAGGATTTGGCTGATATTTTGCAAACAAAAAGTATCTCGCCGCCCCCAGACTTGACATTTTGGGAAACATTTGTTAAAAAATGAAAATGTTATTAAGAAAGTAAAAAACCTACTCTGATTCATTTTCCCATGAAGAATAGGTCCATACTTCTGCGCAGCACAGGGCACAAATAGCTGGACAGAATTGGACCAAATAAGAAACAACTTGGGCACGAAGCGCTGACTTGATTTTTTTGCTCGATGCAAGCGATTACCACTGTAATATCAGGGGAATGCGAAAACAGAACGTGAAAAAAAGCTATTTGGAGGAGGAAAAAGGTTGAAATCGTATCAGACTAGGTGGGGAGAGGGAAAGAGGACATCATGTGAAGTTGGGGAAGTGGGGTTTGGGGTGGTCTGGGGAGCCAGTTACAGTTCGGACATTTACGTATTATCAGGGAAATTTCAGGGGAAACCCGCGAGATTACTGCTAAATAACAGAAGATGCTCTTGGAAACAAAAATGCATCACAGGAATCAAAGAGAGAAAGGGAGTAATGGGAGGGGGCCATGGAGGAAAAATCAACTAAGGATGATGAAGCGTTATCACAGTAATTTGCGTACAATTACCACACGCTTACCACTGTAATTATCAGGGGATTATTGGGAGAATGGAAACTGAAAAAGAATACATGAGGGGGCATCTTGTGTGATCACATCTATCAGGCTGGTTGAAATGTGACTTTGTGGCGGTGGCCCTGGCCAGTGGGCCCCAAAGAACTCCAATTGTGCAACATGTGCAGCAGCCATGGCCGAAGGCCGTGGCCACTGCCCATGGCCAAAGGGCATGACTAGTGGGCTTGAAAAAAACCTAGTGTTTTAAAATATACAGTGGGCATGGCTGATGGCCATGCCTACTGGACAGGGCAAAAGGCCATGGCTAGTGTGCCTCAAGGAAACCTTTTGGTGCAACACGTACAGTGGAGGCCCTTCAATAAACTATGGTATAACAAAACCCTTGAAATTCACTGAAAACACTTTAGTTAAGGGATAATTAAGGTGATCAGATTCAATGCAAACGAACCATTGAAATTCACTGATGTGGGAAGTGATGATCATCTTAACTCAGCACCCCCACATCTTCTGAAATTCAAGGGTTTTGTTGTATTAAATCTGATTACCTTAACTGTCCCTTAACTAAACTTTTTTTGTGAATATTTATATATTTGTGTATCTATTTATATATTCAGTAAAAACACTTTCGTTAAGGGACAATTAAAGTGACTAGGTTCAGTGCAACAAACCCCTTGAAAGTCAGTGAAAAAATGTTAGTTGAAGTGGTGTTATGGTGCTGATTTAACGCCACAAAACCCCGGAAATTTGCAGGTGCTAGAAGCTATGCCACCTTTTGCACGGCCCCTAAGCTCAATGTTGACATCAAACATGACATCACTGTGTATATCACATATGTCATCACTGATGATGTCATGAGAGACATCACTGGTATTGTAGATCATGTGTGCAAGAAAGAGAGATGCAACATATAAAAAACATTTCCTGCATATAAGGGTGGATTTAGGTGCAAAGCTTGGTTGGAGTTTGTCATCACTGATGTTATTATGAGAGACATCATGAGAGACATCACTGGTACTGTAGATCATGTGTTCAAGAAAGAGAGATGCAACATTTAAAAAGCCTGGTCTGCCTATAAGGGTGGATTTAGGTGCATAGCTTGGTTGGACTTTGCATTTTAAAATACTTCCATTTTCAACCATGGTATTCTTACACCTCGGAGTTTCTGTATTGATTCAGCATTCTCAATGATGAGATGCGTTAGTACTTTTATCAGTGTGTTCTAAAAACAGTCCCCTATATAATGAAGACATTGGTTACTCCAATTATGACTTTACCCCTATCCACCAATGAATACAACATAGATAATAGGGGACAGTTTCTGAACTCAATGTATCTATGCATGGCAGACAACTAACTGTCTTTTTAACAAAGCAAATGGTATCTCCAATCACATGTCCATGAGTTTCATATATTGTTTAGATTTTATGTCTTTGAGTATTGCGATCAGGAATTGCCACAAAAGGAGAGATTTGAAGACACTATGTGAATCGAGAACCAGATGAAATAATACTTTCAAAGTGTACCTTGTTTCTATCGCCCACCCAAAACAAATTGAAAATGTATAATATTAGGAATTGTTTAGACAATACTAAGACGAGGAATGTCGTTTGAGGACCACATATGCACCCAATGAAATGCAAACTGCATCTTAATATTCGAATAACTTGGTTGTATTTGAAGGGAGAATGTAAACACTGCAAAACAAATTGATAATTGCATGCTCATTTGGAAAAAGTTCAATAGTAACATAGAAAAATATGCACCATTTTGCTTAACTTCGCAATTCAAACCGTAATGTGAGCAGCATTACAATTCGACATTCTATTCCCAAATTAGATTTATCAGAATATTCATATAAGGGATTACATACATATAACATTCATAGAAATAAATATTTGCTGCACCTGATCTACCAAATTGAAAATGTCATTTCTTTTAGAATTGCGATTCATGCATACTAAGTTATCTTTAAACGGATTGTATTTCTAGAGTTGATTGGCCCATTGATACACAGATTGCGAATCACATATATATACACTCCAGAAAACCTTACACTTTCTCATTGCTTTGGAGACAAATTCAGATAGTCATAGGGCAAACTTTGCCTGTCCTATTTGTCCAAAGAGCACTTTTCCATACCAAAATGTTTTCCCTGTGTGTTCTACCTTTGATGTAGTTTGTTTTCTGTTGGTTTGTTTCTTTCATATTAGTTTTTCTTTTTGATTTTTTTCTTTTTGATTATTTTCTGGAGACAGAGATACAACATCCCGAGACGAGAAGAGATCGACCTTGTCACTGTCCCTGTAGACCCGGAAGTTGTAGAGTGGGTAGAGAAGTCAACTACACCCAAGAAAAACTGCTGCAGGAGTTTCACTCGCTGTGCTGGCAGTACTTCAAGGTCGATAAAGACACTCCACTGTCAGAAGCTGAGAAAAGATAGCGCACCTTTTGTGGTGAGGTGCGAAGGTGAGGATTTGTTACGGTTCCTGTTCAGAGCCTGGGAACCACATCGTTCATCAACCACCTGATTCGTTACTACTGGCGGCAAGTGGACAAATGTTTCAGGAGCAGGTTCCAAAATAGGCAAACTCGCCTTGGTTGCAATGCCCTGAATTCGATCACTGGACCTGTAACGCCACAGGCCGTAGAGAGGGAGAAGAACCACGACTACCAACTTCATCATCCTCTCCCATCGACTTCATCTTGTGGTGGGAGTGTCTCCTCTGCTGCTCTTGCATTGAACCCTCCATGCCAATGCAGGTCTCCAGTAGGGGATGTTTTCACTTGCAGGAAGTGCTTTATGCTAATAGCACTGAATGGAAGCTCTTTTGAAGCAATTGAGTTGAGAATGCCTGGATGGAGCATGGGCAAAATGTCCAGTAGTTTTATTTGTTTTTGAGAATGTTTTTAACTCCCTTTTTCAGGTTTGTTTTTACATGACTGTTAAATAAAAAAATAAAAAATAAACTTGTTATAAAAAGTGCCTACTTTCCACCTATCTTTCCTACATCTATCCTCTCCCCTACTATGCCCTCTTTAACGCACCAGCAGTTATTTTCAGAACCACCATAAAAGTTGAACAATGAGATAAACTCGGGGGAGGTGGGTTTTACATTAAGCACCACGGCAACAGGCTAACCCTAGTAGTAACCTCCCACCACCCAAGTTAAAGGCCCAAATGAAACAAGGGTCCCTTAATGCATGGAGCCGTATCATTACTGACAGTCTCGGCCCATCACCACATGTTATATCGCCATTAATACCCCTGTAGTTTCATACAGAGGTGCTAGGGTCTTTAATTGAAAAAAGAAAGCACTTACCTTGCAGCGCACTTGGGCGCCAAGCCCTAGTTCCTGAAATCCATTTTCTCTGATTATGACTGTGACATCATCAACTGGGAAATGGAGTTCTGATAGTAGGGCACGCCACAGCACCATGCTGCAAGGTCATATGTTTTTAATTGTTCTAATTAAACACCCTTAGCACCATGTAGATGCTAAAGGTGTTTCATTTTTTTTGTAAATCACACTTAATTTGCGGTGCACCTCGGCACCATGCCGAAGTTCCTGGAATCCATTTTCTCTATGGATGACCGTTTTGTCATCAACAGAGAAATGGACCTCTGAAGGTGTGGCACTGCACAGTGCCTCACCACAAATCATATATATATATATATGTTTTTGATTAAACACCCTTAGCACACACATAGGAAACTACACGGGTGCTAAGCGGTGAGGGAGGAGAAGGCAGGGGAAGGATGCACAAGGGTGTGGGTACTAAGCAGCAGCACTCGGGCTACTCACAACACAGGTGCATACAGGAGAATACAGCCCACGTTCTGAGTATCCTGATTGAGTAGCACCCCTTTCCAGGGACTTAATGAAAAAAAAGGAAAACATACCTTTAGCTTAGCTACACCACTGCCCAATCGTCCTGCACTCTTTTTCAGATAAATATAAACATAACAAACATAATATTTAAAGACCATCAAATATACAAGGTGGATCGAGAATCACTGTTCTCGCACCAATACTCATACATCTTTTACTTTCGGAAAATTAACTTCTATGAAAAAGATCTCGATCTAATTTTTTACATTTGATAATGAACCTTTTTTTACATTGTATACTCTTTGTTGGTCACATTTTACGAGTCGAGAAATAATGCAAAATATTTCACATATCTCAGTGCCCACTGCCCTTTTTTCCAAAGCTGACAACATTCATGTACCTCCTTTATACCCCTTGCATCCTCCCGTCAAACAAATGAAACATTAAACATTCCTTAAATTAACTTTAGCAGCTTCTGTACAGATCCTGACTTCGAGAATCGCTCCGAAGATAGCACTGAATCGAGAAACATTTTTTCAAATCATGTGAAAACCTACTCCAGTCAAAACATGACACAATTGGGCTTTATTATAAGTTTGCAGGTCTGTAAACTACGGTAGAGGTAAGCTTTATGGTACTGTAGTTCCTGGACCGGCAAACTACGAGTTCTGCTTGCGGGTGTCATTATGGCTGCCAGGGCTGCCAGGTCTGACCTGGCGGCTGTACCGGCACACGTGAGCAGAGCATGTCGGATGCACTGGCACCATTCTGAATGGTGATGGTGCATCCGACCTCTCCATTCCCATTGAGCCCTATGGGCCTCAAATGGGAATGGGGAGCATTCCATTCTGGCGCCCGTAAATGGGCAATTACCGGTCTGGCAGGGCCGTAATGACCCAGTAATTGCCTATTCACGGGCACCAGAATTTTTTGCAAATTTGGCTGCAGCCTGCCGGTTTTACCAGCAAGGCTACCGCCAAACTTATAATGAGGCCCAATGTAACCATGACTCTGCCATGAACGTCTCTCAGTGACACACTTTATATTCACAAACAAAGTTAAATAAAACAGTTCTCAATCTCACTACGCAAACATGAAATGTTAAATCGCCTTATTACAACCTCCTACACATTTTAAGTTAATTCAGAAGGTATTTTTTTAAATATATATTTCCCCCACAAAAGTCCTCAACTCAAAATACTAATCTTCCCCTAGGAAGTAACCACACTGATTACCACATCTCAATGAGTCATAGCTTTCGAGTATTTTCTTTTACCATTTGTGCCACATCTCGATCTCTCGGCACAACGCTTGACGGAAAAAAAACAAAGCAGACCCCAAACATTTACCAATCACCCTTCCTCACCTTGTCCACATGCTCCCTACCCTCAAAACTCCCTAAATAACAATCTTTATATCATTTTAGAGCACTTTCCAGTGTTGATTCTGAACTTGATTCTCAAATTGCAACGCTCAAAGGGAGATGTGACTAACATTTTGGGTACAGAAGCACACCGCTCTGCACCAAATTTAGCAGAAACTACTGGGTGGCTTTGCACCAAAACAAGGAAGGATTTCTCTCAATTGCTTTGTGCGTGACTTGTTCCTTATTTGTTGCAAATCCGTCCAGTGGTTTGGGCTGTGCGCGTGAATGTCAAACTCGTGCTGATCCCCTACAGTTCCAAAAAGTTATTAAACATAGAGTCTTCGTTTTTCCTATGGATGATAGGTTTCACCTTAACTATATGGTAACTACTGCCGCCCTATTATTTATATCAGTGTAAAACACTATGTTAAAGGTATTCTGTCTTTGCAGTGCTACAAAATAAATCATAAGTTATGGATCCTAAAGAAACCATACCTCGGACACTGCACTGCTACTAATGCCAGCCCCGATAGCACAGATGCCATTACAAAAAAGTAATCAGTTACATCTATAATGACATCACAAATTATGACAACCATGGAGACCATGCAAGTGGCAGTGGTGCAATGTGTAAAACCATAGATTGTGGTCATGGCCATTGACCACTTCATCTAAGGCATGGCATTTGACTATTCAGCAGGTCACACAAAGCCACACAAAGTAGTGACTCACCAAGGCGCCACATTGCTCAATTGCAGGTTTGTGTGTCACTGTCCATTGCCTGCAGCCATGTCCAATGGCCACTTTGCTTGGGGCATGGCTTTCTACCATACCCAGGGCCAGGCCAAGTTTCAATGGGACAGTGGGTGCCAGTGTGCCAATGGGCACTTTCCTGAAGCCACATGAACTAGCCATTGGGCCTGTTTGTTGGCACTTCACACTGTTGTGGATCTGTTGGCCACCGGTCATGGACAGCATTCATGGGGAGTGGCCACTTTTCCCAGGGCATGGCCTTCAGCCATGCCCCATGTCTGAAGCTAGGCCCAATGACCTCTGTGCCTTTATTGCGGGTCCAAGTGCCATTGGATATGGTATGAGGTCATAGCTACTGGAAAATTAGCCTGGGTCATGATCATGTCTGACCCCTCCTCACCACACCTTACGTAGCATCAGTGGCACCTTAGCGTGCTGCAATGTGGTCCTTTCATGTGCAGGGAATTTCAAAGACCTTTCTACACATGCGCAAAAATAATCGTAAACGCTGCCTTTTCCATGTTGCTTGCCCCTGGAGCCCATATCACACCCCTCTGCGACCCTGCAGTTCTGGGCAAGGTGACAGGTGTCCCAGAAGGGGGTAAAATGCCCCACACTGTCAAGAAACTCTGCAGATGCTGTCGCGAAAACCACAAACCACAATGGCAACTTTTGGAATTATTTTACATGACTCCAAACAATCACATTACAGGTTTCCTAACAAACCAATCTGCTTCCCTGAAAAAGTTAGTGAACATGAGTACCAGGAGGAGGAGATTTAAAACAAACCGCTGAATGGATTTGCAGTTTGTGAAAGCATGCTTTTAAGACCAGACTACAGCTACTTATGAATATGTTATGCAAATTCATAGATCTGGTTGTGTGAGTGACAACTTTACCATAAATACAGGGTTGCTTTATTAAGTGATGTTAAGGTTATTGTTTAACAGAACACGGCCACAGACATTAAGCAGGCATTGAAAGCAATACCACACGAACACAAAGCACCCCATTGCACAACACGTGAGCGCAATGATGACATCATCATTGATATCACTAATGACATTGCTAATAACATAATTCGTGCCATTATTGAAAGGGCAGTTTGTTGCTCAAAATTAGAGTGTTGCTCCATTTAACAGCACATTACTATTATTAGTTTATTTTGGGTAGGTTGCAATATTTGACCATATTCTACATCTAAACTTAGTAATACTTTTATGCTGTGACTTGAAATCCATATGAACATTTACGAATTTATGAGTATATCAAAGTCCAAGATATTGTTCTTATTGTATGAAATTGTATTCCTATGGGTATATGATGACTAAAACATGTACTGTAGTAAATATAGAAAGTTCAATCTGTCACAAAATATTGTAGGGATGCTACATCAATAAAAAAATAACAGTACATTTTTTAAAAGTAAGATGAATATGTGAAGAAGAGAGTAAATATTTATTTTCAGGTGCTTTTAGAACGTATCTATTTTTACATTTATAAAGCGTGCTAAAACCCCGAGGCACCTAGGTGCTGGTTGACGAGTGAGAAAAAGCAGGGGCACGGGGGGTAGAAAGGTGCATGGAGGATGGGTGAGAGGGTGTAACAGTTAACAGTCATAGGCAAAAAGGTCCAGTAGAGAAATTGATTGAAGAGACACGTTTTCAGTTGTCTTCTGATGGGCCAATAAGATGATTCACATTTAGTGCCAGTAGCAGTAAATTCCAGAGGGTGGAAGCGGTGACAGGGAAGCTGGAGCCTCCAGCTTTTCTGTGTTTGTATCTTGGTACAGTGATACGATGGCAGTAGATGGAGCGCATGGGTTGAGCAGAGGTAGCTTTGATGAACCTTTGAGCAAGTGAGATGGGGCAGAGTTGGAGAGGCAGTGTTGTGTAATAGGGATGGTTTGAAGTTGATGCACTCCTTCATGGGGAGCCAGTAGACTTCTCTTCTGGATTTTGAGATGTGGAAACATCTGGCGGGATCCAGGGCTGCACATTGTTCTGGATGACCTGGAGTTCGTTAATGTGTGTTTTTAGAAGCCCACCAGCAGGGTTTTGCAGTAGTCGAGCCTTGAGCCAATGGTGGCAAAAGCTATGAAGAGGAGGTTTTGTGCAGAGAGGAAAGGTTTGATGGCATTGATAAGTTTAGTGGTGTAGGCAGCAAACAAGGTGATATGATATGATATGGCATTTATAACACACCTATACACAAGTGTTTCAAGGCGGGACAAGGCAAGGGAGGGGGGACAGAGGGACAGAGGGAAGACGGAGACAACAATCTTACTAGGCCAGGTGATGTTGAGATTGTGCAAGTGCAGCGGAAGGAAGAAGCGGAAAAGTGCGGGGGTTAGGGGAGGGGGCAGTGCAGTACATGGGATTGACAAAAATAAATAGAATAACTAAAGCAATAAGTAAAAGTGCAAGGATAAGTGCAGACATCAGGTGTCAAGTGCTTGGAGAGGACTGTAGGGATACAGAAAACAGTCCCCAAGTGCGGGGGATGCCAGGGAGGCAGTGCAGGTGTGTAACTGGCAGGGGAGGGGACCTGGGCCCGAGATCAGAGGATAGCCAGGTGCCCAGTGCAGGTTAAGTTTCAGCCAGGAGTTCAGCAGGGGAGAGGAGGAGAGAAAGCAGAAGCAAAGAGGAAGGTTTTGAGGTGCTTTCAGAACCAGAGATGGTTCTCCTCAAGTTTCAGGGGGGCAGGGAGGCTCTTCCAGATGGAGGCCCCAGCTTAAGAAAGAGATCTACCACCAACTCGTTGCTTGGAGAAGCGACTGACCCTGAGGGAGTTGGAGGCGGATGAGCGAAGAGCTCGAGAAGGAAGATATTTCAGGAAGAGCAAGTTGAAGGTATTGAGGCCCCAGAAGGCCTTTGAACTTAATCCTCACAGCCACTGGGAGCCAGTGCAGATATTTCAGTCCTGGAGAGATACGATACCTGGTTTTGAGGCCAAGGACAAGTCTCGCAGTCCTGTTCTGGATGAGTTGCAGAGGGCGGAGAGTAGATGCAGGCAGATTTAGAAAGAGGCTGTTGCAGTAGTCCAACCTAGAGAGAACCAGAGCTCTGGAGACAGTGAGCTTCTGGGGGATGGAGAGGAAAGGAAGAATACTTCTGAGGAGGTGCAGCTGGTAGTTTGACTTCTTAGAGACGTCAGCAATGTGAGGAGAGAAGGAGAGTGTAGAGTTGAAGATGACCCCAAGGTTTTTAGCCTCACAGGGGGGAGTAGGAAGAGGGCCAAGAGAGTCTGGCTAGAGAGGGACAGGAAAGGATGGCGCAGGTGTGCCAATGAGGATAATCCTGGTCTTACTGGCATTAAGCCAGAGATCAGTGATGGCACACCACTCCTGGATAGAAGACAGACAGTTGGAGATGAGAGAAGGAGATGATGTGGCAGAAGGGAGCCTGAAAATGAGTTGAGTGTAATCTGCATAGCACTAAAAGTTGGGGCAGAGAGCAGCAATGCAGTGGGCAAAAAGTACCAGGTACTGGTTGAACAGCCAGGGAGAGAGGTTAGACCCCTGGGTAACACCACAGGTAGAGATAGAGATCGAGGCGAGGAAGGACCCAAGTTGGACCTGGGACGGTCGATCAGAGAAAAAAGAGGGCAGCCAAGCCAGGGCCTGATCGGTGATACCAAGGTTATCAAGAAGGCGGGTGAGCTGGATGGCATGGTTGGCTGTGTAAAAGGCAGAAGAGAGATTAAGTAAGATGAGGACACAGGGTGTGTTGGAATTGGGGTTGGAGAGCAGGTCTTCAAGATGTTCAGAAGAGCAGTTTCCGTGCTTCTGGCAGCTCTGAAGCCAGACTGATGGTCATGGAGACAACAAACAGATTCAGTGTGAAGATTAAGCTGGGAGATGGCCAGCTTTTCCAGGAGTTTGCCTAGGAAAGGAGTAATAGAGATTGGGCGATAGTAAGCTGCGCAGGGCAGGTCGGCAGAGGGTTTCTTAAGAAGAGGGTGCACAAGGGAGTGCTTCAGGGGGGAAGGGAAGACTCCAGTGGCAAAGCAGTGGTTGCAGAAATCAGCCAGAGTATTGACAATGGCATTGATTTGTCATCGGGGAAGACTCCCAATGTTTTCGACAGCAGGGGACACTGGGATGGTGAAGGCATCAATCGTGAAGGCTTGATAAGCAGGGTCGAGTTTGGAGAGCAAGGATTGGCAGCTGACAATGAGTATTTCAGATTTTTCGTCATTAAGGCAAAGTTGATGAGATGCCATCCAAGCTTGGATTGTTTAGTAGATGGAGTTGAGTGTAGATGTGTCTTGTGAGTAGTTGCCGGAGAGGGGGAGAAAGATTTGTGTGTCGTCTGCGTAGTTAGCGTATGAGATGTTTAGGGAGTCCAAGTGGTCAAGGAGGGGTAGTACTGTAGTAAGATCCCATATTAGGTATGTGTTTCTTTTTCAAAATGCAGACAAATTATGATTTATTTAATTAAGGATTATGCAGGGTTCAAACCAGCGAAAAGAAGAACTTTATATTATATGGAAAATGTCTTTGTTTGAAAAATCTATGTCATTCATTGAAGTACATAACATTATTCAGCGCAAGTGATTTCTGTGATCTCTCTTATTATTTGAACTTGGACAGATTGCTACCTAGTCTAGCGGCATGACTTCTCAAATGGATAGTTGCAGGGGTCGAAAGCCTCCGGCTCAACGTGCTACAAGCCTGCAGCACATTCAGCCGGAGGCTCTCGACCCCTGCAGACGCGTCTCTCATCAAGAGTATTAGGCATGATCCCGCTGACATTCGCATATTACATACATGGTCCCGCTGTGCGGACATCATGGAACTATCCATTTGAGAAGGCATGTCGCTAGACTATGTAGCGACCTGCCCAAGTTCAAATAAAAAGAAAGAATACAGAAATCACTTGCGCTGATGTACTGACCATCGAATCAAGTTACCACCTATGCAGAAATGAAGTCTGCATATTAGATTCGACCCATGCAGTGGAATGACACTCTGCTTTTGTCCACGACTTATTGATACAGTCCATTTCATTTGCCACTACCTACCGTGGTACACATACATCACGAGCCTGCAGGAAGCTCCCACAAGCACTTTATCCCATCATGATGAAAGCCGACCCAAGAAAAGCTGTCAATACAGCGATCTAAGGCCGAAACACTGTTGTGTTGACCATATGACTCTGAGTCCCAGTGCTCCTTCCACACTGGCTTCATTTTCATTGCATTTAAGCACTATGTACATTTGATTATATTGTAATTACCATGTGACCTTTTGAGTTCTTTTCAGGGTCTGTACATGTAAATTAACCAGACGATATTTGACTTTGTATCAAATGTTTATTTTGTTGTCCGTTATGTATAAACACTGAGCACTGTTAGGGAGAATTCTCTGTTTAGGCTGAATTTCCTAACCTAGTGAGTCCCCCAGCAGCTTTGCTGGATTTCTGGAGTGTGTTTTTTTCTCCTGCCAAGAGTGAGACTCTTTTCCTCGCACTCTTGGACATGATTTGGGGTATTCCTTTGTTGATCTTTGTGTTTTATGGGCTATGGGGTCTTTTACTCCATAGGGTCTCATGTGTTGTTTCTATGTGTGTTACACAGCACCCTCGGTGCAGTAACACAGGGGTGTCCTAGGTGACCCCCACCATAGACTCCATACCCTGGGACTGACTACTGTCTCCCAGGGCTTGTAAAGTCACCATTGGCTTTACTAGTCCCAAATTACTAACAGAACCAGTACAAACCATCATATTGTGGACGTACTGGTAGGGGCAATTCGATTGCCCCTGGGTCTGTTGTTCGAGGGGGCACTGTCCCGTCCCCCCTCGGCGAGTTTTGGCTGGTGGCAGTGGATACTACTTGTTATATTCCTTAAGAATATTCTCTATGGGATATTCCCATGTATTTTACTCGCACCACTTTTTGGTGCAATGTTAAAGATACCGCCGGTTTATTTATTTAATATTAATTCACCGGTAGGGTCTTTGTGCCAGAACTCGGTTTTAAAATGCCGTTTGTGTTCGCCTCTCTAACTCCAAACCAAAGGTCGAGCCCTTTGTTCCACTTTTGGCGGGCTTCTACACAGAAGCCCTCCAAAGTGGTGCCACTCTGTCTGGGTACCACATAGGGTGTGGGAGGGGGTTTAGGCACCTTGGACTAAGTTGCCTTGCCAACCCAAGTCGCACTCTTGCGTGATTGGCCCAAGTGGTGAGCCGCCCTGCTCACCACTTAGCATGTTTGATTGACAGCTAGGCTGAATGAATGGCGGTTTCTTGCATAAAAGCAGGGCTTTTGGGACTGGAACTTCAGAAGTCGCCACAGGACCTGAAAATCCGAAGAGGGAGAAGCTGAGCCGACCTGCTACGACGACACCACCGGTGGAGCCCTGCTGAACCGACTCACCACTTCCCAACGACAGAGGAGCTCTCCCTGCTGGAGAGTCTTCTTCCCTTGACTGGTGGGAACAACCAGTTTACCTTCTTTTTCGCTTCCAAGACGTCCAAGTGGTCGAATTGCCCGTGCCAAGCACCCCGGCAACCGGATAGCCACTTACCCTTACACCGCGAATAAAAGGACCGCTCCTTTTAATTGAGAACTCCGCGGCTGGTTTCTTCCCTGGCAGTGCAACAACCTTCTGCTTTCCTCCATGACGAGATCCTCTCTTCCCCCGGATGAAGCATTGACTTGCACCCGCTGCCAGGAACAACTTCCCCCGCTGGAGCGTTCTCACCATTTTAAGGTACCGTGTCTGCCAGGCCTCCCTTTCTATAGATTGCTACAAGGTGACAGTAAATTCTTAACCTTCTGGACTGGGCTGGCCGCCTGACCATCTAACTGGTCCCTTTCTGTTGTCCAACACTTTTCTGAACCTTTGTCGAGACTTTGATGCACTTTCAACCGTGTGACCTTGGACACATTTCTCGCGGATCCTCTTAAAGTGGGTCTGGCTTTCTGAACTTTAACTTCACGGTTTTAACCTGCCTTCTTCTCTTACTGTGTTCGTTTTAAAGTGTTGGGACCTGTTCTATCTATGCTTTGCCTTTCTCTCCCTTTTTAACCAAGTTATTAGAGTGCCATCTTCGTTAAGCGCTCACCGCTGTCTGAAAATAAGTGTTGCTTTACTTAAGACTTGTCTAATAACCGTTTAAGGGAGTGTATATCTTTTAGTGACCGTGTTTTTAAACTGCTTGATATTAGTGCCAGTGTGTTTACTAGATGTGTTTTTAAATAAATAATTATATCTCTTTTACAACAAGCTCTGGTCAGTGTTTGCTCGTTCTACTGTGCTCTCTTGACCTATTATGTATGCTCTGTATACTGCCTAACTCTTCTTGAGAGAAGTCTGACTGCTCAGCCACAGCTACCAGGTAAATCTGGGTGGTGCAGACTGCTACCAATTGGGTTTACTGCCAAACACCTGTAGTCTTAAATCTTTTGCAGTGGTCCCAGAGGGAACTGCACATGTTTCTGTCTAACAAGCACCCTGCTATGATGCATAGTAAAACCTGAGTTTAACCAACAAATACTGAGGCATTCATTGTATATCTTAGGGGAGTTTGCCTTCTAGGTTTCTCTGACCCTGTTCATCTTTGTTTTATTGAATCCTAAACTTACATGGTGAGTTATGAACAGGGGCATAACCAGGAGCCCGATTTAAATACCAACCCTGTTTTACTCAATCCACTGAATAATAGATGTGCACATTCTTATACATTTTACAGGAATACATTGGAGAGTGTGGACATTTCAAAAGTGATTGTAGTTCCGATGTTAAGTTTCTGAAGTAAACTATAGAAGAAATCATTTCCAAAAACATATCAACATTTAAAATGATTTAAAAAGAAAAAGTGTTTTCCTTACCTTATGCAATGATGTTGATATTTGTCTGTTGATATTCGCTGTACAGCATATACCTTGGAAAAATGTTAATATATAATGATAAAGAAAAAATACTACTATGGATTAACATTCATATTGTGTTTGTGTTGGCCTTTAATAGATGTATGTTGTATTAGAGGAGTAAAGGTGAGTAGTATAAATAGAAGTGTATTCGAGAAGACCCCGCTGAATGAAACCAGCAATACAGGCTTACTCTAACTGACCTTCTTGAATCACATTCTCTTGCCAGTGTCCTGGAAGCACGCCTCACAGATGGGGCCTGCCTCTAGAACACTCAACAAGTGTTATAACATCTCCATTTCCTAATATGTAATTAAAACAGTTTATGCATTTGAGCATTTGCAATATAAACTGAGAATCTAATAATATACAAAGTCTTACTTTGGGACACCAACTGGACCACATCTGATGTTTCTCGTTACTGCAGTCTCTTATGGCACTCGCTTGTCTCGAAGCAAACACGTTTACTCTTAACCATATCATAATCATTCAACAACCTTTTTTGACCATCCTCTATTGTTGCTTTGTTTTGGGTTACTCTGGTGATCTTTTGAGGTGATCTGTATCACGAGAGTCCCTTCGGAACCGAGCAGGGTTCCCATACTTTCCCCCATTCTCCTTCACGAATATTGCTGGGATTAGTCACATTTTCTGATCATTATATTCCTTGTATGATTGTTGTTTGTGTTTCACTGTGTCTAATACCTCATACAAGTCCACCCTTACGTTATATTTTGTATTTACCCATGGAGGGTTCAGCCTGTTGGATGGTGGCCTTCCGCTCATGAGTGTAAACGGTTCAATCACAGTTACAGAATGCGGGGTAACTCTGTATGTGCTCAAAGTCTATTTGAGAACGTTTCGCCATGGCAATGAGTTAGACAGCGCATGCCAAACGGACCCTTTTATGAATCAATTTATCCTCTCTACCAGTTTTAGCAGCTGGATATTACAGTGCAGTACCGTGCAGTACCGTGCAGTACTATGCAGTACCATGTATCGTCTCAGAATCAAACTGCACACCATTATCTATTATTATCTCTTCTGGACTTCCCTCTCTTTCTAATACAGTTCTCAAAGGGTTTATCACTTTTAGCATTGCCCTCCAGTACCCATTACACCCCATACTACCCATTTTGACATGTAATACATAAGTACAAATATAGCTGTTTTTCCAGTCTCCTAAATGGGCCTACAATGTCCAACGCAAGTTTGTTCCCTACTAGTTCGGCCACCTCTGTGGGTTGTTATTGTACCATCGTCTATTTCTTTGTTTTGACGCTATGCTCACAGGGTTGACGTTCTTTCACTAACACCTCAACTTCTTATAACATGCCGGACCATCAATATGTCTCACTTAGTCATGCTTCTGTCGATGTCCTTCATTAGCTAGGACAAGGCGCCTGCGCCTAAGAGATAGTGGTGGTATGAGTGTAACTACCCTCTACATGCATCCCTATTCTTCTGTTATTTCATGAAAGAATTTGTATATTCTCGTGCATTTTTTTGCAATGTGTTTCCAGTCTTCCAATATTGCCTTCCTCAGGATGGTTAGTTTACTTTTCCTGCTCCACGGCCTTCCATCATTCTTCAGCAGTGATAGTTGGTTGTATCATTGCTATGAATGATTCTGGTTCTTCCGTACTTGTCAACTCCACTGATTCATAATCCATGTCATCATGTGCCTGTGGTCGAAGCCACAATAAGCAATTCACAGTGTAGTTCATTTTGCCTCGGGTATACACAAGCCACATATTGTACTGCATCTCCTCTAGCATCCATCTCTCACTTCTAGGCAACAGTGAGGCCATACATCTGGTGTTGAACACTTGTATCAGTGGCTTGTAGTCTGCTCTGACCACAATGGTTAGCCCCAAAAGTAATGCTGTGAAGTGATTCAATGCCCAGAACACCCCAATGGGTACCTTCTCAACTGTAGAATTGCAGAAGTGGTGGCTAAGTGAAGGTAGTCTACGACAGGAGCGGCTGTGAAAGGACCTACTTGCTGTTGAACTCCTGGTGTTTGTATACACCTTTAATTTGCAAGGAAGTGTGCCTGCTGAAAAGGTGAGCTGGGCATGAACTGAAGTGGTTGCTAAGTGAAGGCAGAGAAGGCAGTCTACAGCAGTCTCCTGGCGGAACCTAGGTAAGCTGCCCCCTCAGTGTTGCTTTATTAAACACTGCCTCCACGTTAGACTCATCGGAATTGCTGCCGTATGTCATATGCCCACGCTTTAATAGTAATGCTCCCGCCTCAATGGTTGTAGATGAAACTGATGCATCTGTGAAAGCCGTGGTACACAAGACTTTTTCTGGAATCGAGCACCGGCTTTTACAAACTCCATGCTCTCTACCGAGCAAAATCGTTCCTATGGCTAAACTGAGATTGGGGCATCATTGGAAGTCAAATAAGGCGGATCAACTCAATCTGCCGCTCGAGGTAGGAGGAGCCCACGTGACTGCCGTGGCTGTCCGTCGTATTCTGCTGGGCCCTTTTAATTTATAAAATAATGTATTGCCCCTCCAGTGCTTCTGGAGCTGGCGGCCGGATCCCTGGAGTCTGCCGGATGAACAGGAATTCCACATGAGGGAACCCACAAAAGAAGCAGAGGGAGGATGAAGTGGCTGCGATCTACGCATGACGGAAAAAGACAGCATATTTTTTGGTACATCGTTGGTTCTGTAGTTATAATGACGGTATCATATAACATTTTAGTTGAAGGACAAGTCTTAATTGAACCGGGACCAGTCTCAGGAATTGCAGTGGAAGAACCCCTGGGTTTTATAATGGGAAACAGAAGACTTTTATATCAAAATATCTATACTAGTTTGAATCCAGAGCTAGTAATTGAGAGGTTTCTTAATGTTTCTGAAGATAAAATCTATTCAAGTGAGAGAGTGGGAGCGAAACCACAAAGTGGGAGCTCAAAGAGTGGTGAAGGAGGTGATGTTGAAGTTAGAAAAGTTGATCACAAGTGCATCTAGTCACAAGCAAAGGAGGGGAAAAAGAGTGTCCAGACTCTTGGTCGCAACCATTGTAATGACTATAAATTACGCTCTGGTGGGTACAACAATATCAACAGCTAATGCTGTATCTGTGAACACATTAGGAAGAAAGAACCAAGAATTGGGGCATGATTTGAGAATGATCCAGCAGGCCTTAGAGGGACTTAACGGTGAACAGAGTGGTTCAATATATAAACCAGACAATCTTGACCCTAAATGAACAGGCTAAAATATCAAAACATAGTACCAGTGTCATTGTGAAACACAACAAATTATTGGAGGACATTTTGAATGTGGTAAATCCAATAGAAAGTATCCTGACAAAGTCTGTACGGGAGGTTCAAAACGTTGTGTCTCAACTGATTAAGGGCCAAATACCTCTGTACTTTATGTCATCTGATATCATTTGTCAAATGATGGCGCAGATTACACAAAGAGAGGTGGAAATAATCCAAGAAAAAATGCATTTAAAATGGAAAATGCAATCCCATTGTACAATGATGTAGAAAGAATGGAAATAGGTGTTGAGTTGTGTATCCCCTTCATTACTTCACGATTGATTTATCAAAGTAAATTAGTGCATAATGTAAGTTTCTGGCAGGGGGACAAATATATAAAAATTGTGACTCCTGAAATGGTGGCTTTTCAAGGCTGGGAACCCAACTTGTATTTGATCCTGAAATTAGATACCTGTGTAAAATTCAAAGAACAGAACTACATATGTACTGCGAAGCCATTTGTTCCTGGTGCAGTGGGTGCGATTTGTGGGTTTAGGGCAGATCATGGTGTCTCAGAAGGATGTGAAGTGTCAATAAGTAACCCAAAATATGCAGAATTGGCCTATGCTAAATTATTCAAACATAGATGGTTGGTCAGTTCTTTGGTAACCAATTACACAAGTACACACCTCAAACATGCTTCATTCTTTGTCAAGCCATTACAGCATAATATATTTTACATGTCTGTCACTAAAGATACAGTGGTGTAGATTGGTGGATAGACACTATTTCCATGAATGGCGATCTCTGGGAGGGAAAGGCGTAAAATATAATTTTCTTTTTAGAAAAATAGGTTTCCCATTGACCCCATATGGAGTATTTGTTGAAGCATAAAAGCAAACACATGATCAACTGAATTTGAACAAAGATAACATTAATATGAGTGACTTCTGCCTGAGAGAGAGTGATGCTTTCACTTGGGGAACCTGGACAGAAAGAGGTTTGGAGATTGTTGCACTTGCAATGGTAGCTGTTTTGATCTGGTTACTAGTGCTTACAGTAAAAATGCATATGGTGATATTTACGTTGTTGGCGATAGAGAAAGGGAAAACTCATATACATGGGGCACATTAAATGTTGCAAACTTTGTTGTGTCTCTGTAGTAGTCCATAGGTAGGCCAGGTCCTCAACAGAAACAAAGGAGGGAGTATGTATGGAAAATAGGACTCAGAATTTCAGCAGGGGCAGAATGTTAGCAAACCCAGACTCTGGTGTGAGACTCTGGTGAGACTCTGATGTGAATCTGGTGTGATTCAGTATTGTGAAGGCATGGAAAACATACAATGTAAAAGGGGGTTTGAATGCAGCATTACATAAAAGCTTATGTTATCGTTTGGACTCCACACCATGGTTCAATATGGACTGAATTGCAATGAAGTATAACACTAACAATGTACTTACTCACTAACATCCCTAAATGACTAATCTATCCCCACACTAATGTTAAAGGCAATTCAGTTCATAGATCTTTGGTGCAAAGTATTGGTGCATATTGTTCTTAAAATTGGCTCAATTTATGAGAATGTAAACACAGGCCCTGAGATGCTGCTTGGAAAATAAAATTTACAAAAGCTGCTTCTGCATGAAGATGTGAGCTGAGAAATGTGAAGGGCCACGTTGCTCAATGCCCCATTTTTCTTATTCTGCATTAGGAAGCCAGTGTAACTTGTTGGCTTCCTTTTCCTGTGTTGAATCTCTGTCCAAAGTTGATAGGCTAGACACGTGTTTTCTGGTAGATTCTAGAGGTTTGACTACTCAGAGGAGGTGATGGCTGATTGACACATTACATCAGAGTGTGGGGCTGGATTTACTTACACTTTCTGTAGGCAAACATACATCAATGGGCAGGTCACAGAGGAGAAGCCTTAAAAGGGATGTTGAGAGAAGGCAAATGAAGGCTGTCTCTCAGAGTGTGCTGCATTTGCTGATGGTGAGCAGGCTGCTTGCCTCTCGGAAGAGTGTGTGCTGAGCTGTCCTGCCGAGAAGGGGAGAAAAGCAGATAAAAAATGTTCCAATGAGGGCACTGACCAGCTGTGTTGTGGTGGGAGAGATTCTAAACAGCTGAGCTGAGGGGGGAATCCTGGCCTTGCTGTGTGAAAGTACACTGAACCAAGCATTATTAGGTAGGAACCCGGTATAATTGAGGTGTGTGGTCCATCGGTTTGCGAATGCATGTTAAAGACAGTTGCATACTGGGGAATTGTGTTCTACATTTATAAAAATAGACAAGCTATTTCTCATGTGTTTTGTACACCGCCTAAGTAGCAAGCTTCAAATATAACTGAAGGCGTCGATCTGTGCTATAACATTGTAGAAACACAATCATACACACAATCCCAATACCTAAGGTATGCAAACCAAGGTATAACCTTACTTAGAGCCGCATGAAGAAAGTCAAGGTGAGTCAAACCTAATGTTGTACATTTAGGATAGTGATATATTATTCTTGGGGTATGAGGCGCAGTAAGATGTACTTTTGGAGTACAATCAGAATTTCAAGATAGTAGACTCTGTCAGTCATACAGTGACACGCACTTATGAAATCACATAATTAACCAAGCCTGTTACAAGTATACTCCTGACAACATTACTTTTTAGAACTTTTTAGAACTCATTTCAGAGCTAGTAAAACTACTCATATACTTTCTGGAGGGGCCTCAAGCTACTCAATGATAAGTATGAACACTCAATAACTATTTTAGAATGCTCTAAGCAAATCAGGGGAAGTAAAACCCTATTAGACTTTAAGAAAGACACATTGGGCCTCAGTATGACCCTGCGGTCCCGAAACAACGGTGGCACGTATATCTGCCTCCACTGTTGTTTCAGGACCAGCTGATTCCGAGTTCTGCAAGCGGGAGTTGTCACTCCTGCCAGGTCTTACCTGGTGGGAGTAACGCCACCCGCCTACAGGTGGAAATGGAAACACTGGCTCCGTCATAGACGGAACTGGTGTTTTCCATTGCCCCCATCCCCATGGAGTTCTATGGACTCCATGGGAATGGGGATGGAATTCTGCCTCCGGAATTACCGGGTAACCGGGGTTGTGATGCCCTGGTGATTCTGGAAATCACGGAGGCTGAATGGTATTTTGGGTCCGGTGGCAGCCTGCCGGTTTTTCCGTCACGACTACCGCCCGACTCGTAATGAGGCCCAATGTATTTCCAGGCAAGTAATTGACCTATCGGTACATAACTATCCACTACTTAATAACGTGTTGTACCCAGTATATTTTTAAGAAGTGTATAATACAGTTTCTAAGGTAAGAAAACACATTATGAAACTAATTTAATAGCACCAATGCAATTCAGGGAGCAAAACCCAGGGTTACAAGTTTAGAAGAGCAAGGTGAGTAAGGCATATATACTTTTAAGAGGGGCTACCAGCAACTCAAACACAAGTATTAACTCCAAGACTGTTTTAGATCTGTATAAAGGAGACCAAGGAATGCAACACCCACTGATACACTTTAAGAATGACACATGGTTATTCAAGGCAGGTAAGAACTATTGGTAAGATTTTACACTCATTCAGTTAAGCAATGATAAAAACAGTACCAACTCGTACTACTTTTTAGAAGGGGGAACACCATTCAAAGTTAGTAAAGCAACGTATATACTTTATAATGGGGCACAATGTAACTCAAAGGTAATCATAAACTTAGTGGCACTTTGTAACTTCTTCTTTCAAAGAGACACAGTTACCACACTAATTCTTTCAGCATATAAGTACGTTTACACTTGTTATACTTTTCAAGACAGAATCCTTTTCTTATCCAGTCCTTCACTAGTCTATTGCATGAATTCTCCTGAGGCAGACGAGGGACCCTAGTGGTCTAGGTGCCAGCTGTAGCGAGGTTGAGGTAGACTTCAGTTTCATGGAAGTCAGAGTCCCATAGGATATCTTCTTTAAACAAGTAAGTATTCACTTTAGAGTTATTTACACAGAAGGCTCCCTATATGGGTCAGCATTAGACCTAGACAAGTGGTATGGGCAAACTCACAACCACATGATTCACCCATTCAGACTTACATGATGGGCCCAGACTTGAGGTAAGTATTACCCAAGCACACCTAGTATGATAAAAGAAGAGCTTCGGAGTGGATGCCTTTAGGATGCAACAGCACAAGGCCCGGTCCCTGGATTCTTGGCCTGGAGACAAAAGAACTGGGCACTGGATGGGAATATCAGAGGAGGCTTCCAGCAAAGGTTTCTTCATGGATTCTGGCAGCTCTGTGGATTTTGCGCCTTTTTGCAGCAGCCAGATGAAGAACAAATATCACTTGTCTGATTCTCTTTACTCACTCAGTCTTGAACTCTGGTTAGGGATTTGAATCATGTCTCCGGAGATCCAGGAGGGGGCCACCATAGTTTGGGACCAATTGAGACTCCGGAAGACCATGCACCACACAATGGCTTGAGGTCCCACGGTATTGGGGTATTGCAGTCTAGCAAGGATGCAGCTCATTGTGGGATAGCTAAAAATGCAGGTCTATTTGAGACTAGTGGTTCTCCTCAGCCTCTGGGTAGAAGCCATCATTTACGGGAGACCCAGGTCAATTCGAAGGAAGGGTTGCATCAGGCTGCAGTTACACAGTAGACTCTCTGGTCGTTGGAATTCAAAACATATGTCTTTTCTTCACCTTCCTCTTTGGTTTCAGCTCCAGGGGCCGACTTGTCAGCAGCTTCCAGGTTCAGTGTATTTATCAGGAACTACAGCATAACTCTGCAATCTCTCACTGCAGTTTACAGAAAAGGGCAATCTGGCTGTCCAATCAGGACAACCAGCCTCAAACTGGGAGTTGGTTCCGTTCAGGAGAGGTGAAAGACAAAGGGCTGCAGAGATTTGGAGTCCCCCCTCTCTTCCTGCCTTCTCAGTCACTCTGTAGCCTAGGCAGGTAATACAATGGATTATCGCCAAAGGAAAATCTTCCACTGAGGTCATTAGAAACAACAAGCATACTTAAAAATGGCAAACGCGAAGGAACCCACCATTCTAGCAGAATGGTGGCCCGTCTGTGCATTACCGAGGCTGAATTAACAACCTGTGAGTAATAAGACTAAAAGTCACAAATGTAAAAACCACTGCCACCAGCCAATCAAGTAAACTTACAATTGTAACAAAAATGTTACCAGGTAAGTAAGAAAGGGGGATACTATCCCCGGTACTCCACATAAGGGGGGGTGTGCTGACTCACGTAAACCAATTTTAAGGGGATGTGAATCCCACTTTACTTCTTGGGAACAGTAGTTCACCCAAGACATAATAAGGGAATTACAAGGAAGCCACTGCATTTAAAATGCTGTGTACAGCCACAGTATATTACAGTCAGTCCAAAGTTATAGGAAATTATAACTCCAATCACACACTATGGAGAGATATACAAAGGTAACCCATAACTAAAAAACTAGGTGAGAGGGAAACAAGATTCCCCTTCACCTAGGGACAAGGGACACTAATCACCAAGTCCAAGCAAAATGTTCCAGGGTTGGCACAGGTCAAGACATGAACATCTTACCTAACACCTCACTAGCCCTAACATTGGCATCTGAAGCTGATACAACAGCCTTCTATCTGACCTCAGCATAAAGCTCCACTGCTGCAACTACTGCATCAGCTTCAGTACTGTGCTCTTGTGCAAATAAAGAATACTCCACATCTGCAGATCCAAGTTCCTTCTCTTGGGCAGGCTGTGCATCTTCCAAGCCCAATGTAGAACTCTGAAACTGCTACTGAAGCTCTTGTCACTGCTGAGGCCTACTCCCATGCCATTCAGGTATTCACTAGTGCCACAGAGTAAGCCTCTACAGCTGTACAGCTGCTGTAGCAGTTGCCATATCATAGGGCAGCTCTTGGGCTGAGGGCATCCTGTGTCGCATCATTTGCAAAATAACGGAAAGCGGTGAGATAGTCTATTGTAACTTAGTCATGATGGAGGATATTATCCTACTCATACATTTGTGCAGGCAGCTGCCAAAACACGTCCTATGCTTAAGCAATACAGTGCAGAATGGGTTAAGGGTGCAGCAGATAAAATGTTCATGCAATGGCCACAAGGGGGATCGTTGTCTAAAGCGGTCCTGCAACATATGACGACATATTTGCATGCAGCATATACAGGAAAGAAGTTAGAAAAAAGATTAGCGAGCTTAGTGCTCTGGAAAATGTACCAGGAGGAATGAAAAGACCCGCCTCCTGAGGACTGGATGCTTAATCGGTGTAAAAAGGGGGGCGAAGAGCCTTCTGCTCCGCTTCTGCACCTGAAGTAAATGGCAATGGTATGAATGATGAAGGATTATATCCTTTAAGAGAGCTTAAGGCAGTGACAGGGTATAGTTATCCAACATATAAGTCACCTACATGTAGCAGCGACGAGAGTCCCGAAAAGACTCCAGAAAGAGATGTTATTCCTAAAATCCTATGGGACAAGGAAAGAAATGATCGAGCAGGTATGCCTCTAGATATAGAGAGAGAAATAAAAAGATGGAAAGGAGAGAAAGACAAATCTGATGAGATAACACTCATACAAAACGAAGGGATAGGCAGTCAGCTATTGCTCAAACTTGATGGAAAGAGCATTGAGGAAGTAAGGCAGGAAGAAGATCAGGATGAACAGGATACAAAATACAGAGAACAAGAGAAATGATTGAAAGAGGCTGAGGCTAAAAGAAAAGAAAGGACAGACAAAGAAGGGAACAGCTGTATCAAGATGAACAGTTGAGAAAACAATAAAGAGCAAAAGAACAAAGAAAGTACGATAATAGGAAAAGAGCAATCGAAGAACGAGATAAGCTAGAAAAGAAAAAAGAGAGGAAGAACAGAAATTGAGAGATAGGAGGATACAAAGACAAAGAGATGAATAAATGCATAGAGCAAATGAGAGAAGAGAGATGAAGACACAGGATGAAGCAAGGATTAGAGAAGAAGCTGAAAAACAAAGGAAAGTCAATGAAGAAATTGAATGGAAGAGAAGGCAAAGGGCATGCGACATTGGTCGCATAGAGAAAGAATTAATGGAACCTCATCCAGTAGTAGCATGAGAAGACAGAAGAATTCTTCCCGCAGATGAGCCAATACCAGGTCCGTCTAGAGCAAATCTAGAAGATGATTTTGATATTAGAAGCACTGGGGATAGAATTGATAAGGTTTATTATGACATGATGACCAAGAAAGAATCAAAAAGCAAAGGGAACAATGATCAATTTGAAAGTACGCAGTCGCAAGGCAAAGAAGGAAGCTTGTTTAGCCTCGAGCATAGAGCTTTGCCTTTGGACAGGCTGACTCTGAATAGAGACAAGAAAGAGGAAAGTCACACGATTTGGGGACAGGATATGTCAGACGAAGATAGAGAAACTTTCCGCGGGAGGAAGGGGCTAGTGCATATGGTCCTGAAGGGTGTTCTCCTATGGACAGAGAAGTAAGATGGTCAGATCTAGACCTACCTAAATCTAAGGCATCAGAGTCATTGGTGCGGCTAGAGCAACCTAAAGGGTGTTCCCATAGTGAGAGAGGGGACTCGCCACCTTATGTGAGTAGACTAAGGTCATTACCGGGAAGAAGACAGTGTGGAACCATTGTCCCTGCTATGGACAGGCAGACGATGGGGAATGAATGCGATTTCTGCATCTCGCAATTCCCATTGTTAGAAAAAGGAGGGGTCAGACCACAGTATATACTGTGGCACCAGATGGATAAGGATAATTTAAGATGTAAACTCCCAAGTTTAACGTCGGATGCCGGAAAATGGATCTATGAATGAGAGAAAATTACAGGAGGAAACACATTAGCTATAGGGGACATCAGGCATCTTCTAGCAGCTATATTTGGGGAAAGAGCTGATGACATTTGGGCAAGAGCAGGATACGCTGGTTTCACTGCTCATGATGGAGCATCGCTCAAAAATTTTAGAGTGGCAGTCTGGAAAGTGCTTCGAGTACAATATACAGACACATCAGACATGGGAGCTAGAATGGCACGAAAGATGCAGGAAGCAAATTGTGACATGTTGTTTCCAAATATAAAACCAGTGTCTGTATTTTGTTAGTTAGTAGGTTAGGTTACATGGTAGGTTACCTCCCCACAACAAGAGGGGTGGGGGGGCCAATGGGGGCTGAAACCACTAAAGAGTTGTCCAAGCCACCAATGGGGGCGCTAGAGGGACATCCCACATAGCGAGATGCCCCTCTGGCCACCCCCACCCCTCTACAGAGTCTCTCCAACCCTCCTGCAGGAGGGGGGTAGCCAGTCCCCAGGGCATGAGCCTCCGGCGCACCCTGGGGACCGTTTATAAGGCGGGGACGGACTGGAGCCCCATCTCTTTCCAGTCCCTCCCCAGCCTGAATTCCCACCCTCCATCACCCTTCTTGGCCAGCTTTTTGGCAGTCTCTACCTCGGGGGGATGCTGAATAGGGAACAGTTGAAATGTTGAGATGCATTGAATTTATTTCAGCAGTCTGAAAAGGGTTAATAGGTTAATGCAGGTGAGGTTAGTAGCAACCTAACAAGCTGTGAATATGTTAAAGTATGACAATCGGTTTTCTTTTTCAGCGGATTTCGAGGTGTAAGTTGTTAAATGATGTTTGCTTATTATTTGGAGTAACTGTATCAGATGTGATTATATAAAAGTATGTATAATGGTTTACTTATTTTCAGCGGATTTCGAGGCGTAAGTGGTTGAATGATGCTTGCTTAGGATTCCTGTATTATGTATTAATTGTTCCATTTCTGTCACAGGCGGAGTTCGGGCCAGTCCTAGCCGGGGAAGAAAGTACGCCGCGGCTTGAACCATGGGCAGGTTTCCCGATGGCCGCCCTCGAACCAAACTGGGACAATGGGCACAGAGTACCTTAGGGACTCTTGAGATTCCTCACCTACAGGATTCAGTGGCCCGAGGAGGAAGTACTCCGTGCAGTACAAAGCTGGAGCGTATGTCTGGTGCCTTGCAGAAGCCATGGGTGGCAAGGGGACACAGAGAGCATTCAGCAGTAGAACTTTGCCCTGCTTTTGGGACACTTGGTAACCTACCTTGTAACCTAACCTACTAACTAACAAAAGACAGACACTGGTTTTACATTTGGAAATAACAGGTCACAACTCAGAGTTTGCCGGTCTGGATACAACGGTACTGGCAAGCTTACCGGTACCATTGTATCCAGACCAGCAAGCTCGTAATGAGGCCCTATATCTCTGTTAACTCTGTTATATTGCGTGAAATTGAAATTGAGCATTTTAGCAAAGCTGCCAGATATATGTTTATGTGTCGTTTCAATATTGGTGTTTTATGAATTGTGAATACATTTTGTTTTTTCAGTTTTCTGACTATTACCTGATCAGACAAGACAGAGAAACTTGTACTCTAGTCCCCTTGTTGACCACTATCCGTACTTTATTGTGTTAAAGGGTGGGGTAGCCTGTACTCACTTGTATGTTTTTCAATTGATTAGTCCCTCATGAATGGCCCCCCGATAACAAAAAAGAGGGTCTTTAACCATATTATTCTTTATCACAAAAGAGGTACACTCATTTGAACCCACTGAATTTAATCTCCTTCTGCCGCGAATGTTTGCTAACAATCTTTCTATATGCACTTTTCTCTGCAAATAGAAGTTTGTCTAGTCACAAAACAAGAACAGCAGCACACTCAGATTCAGCAACCAAATTGAATCCCCTCCTGGATTCATGGAATTCTAAGAATTGTTCTCTACAAATGGGATTTTCTATCATAACAAAAAGATGACACACTGTGCTATAACGATTGACGTTTTCTATGCCTGAAACAATATTTTGTCTCAATATCAAAAAGGCACACCCGAATAAAGCCACTGAATTTAGTCTGCTCTTGCCTCGGGGCTGGGAGGATAGCTCACAGGCAATGTGTTTGTCTTGGAAGCAAGACAACACCGAGCAACACAGGTTTGAATCCCTGTCCTGAGCTTAGAGACTGGTCTCCGGTTTTGAGCATGTTATAAGGATTAATTAATTAAAGAATGCTAAGAATTTCTTTACTCAGGAAACATATGATGCTTTGGCCCTGATTCTAGGTTTGCTGGTCCGGAAACAAGCATGCTGGTAAGCTCACTGGCACCCTTTTTTCCAGACAGGCGAACTACATGCTTGCCTGCTGTGGCTGCTGTGCCTGACAGGTCTGATCCTGCCGGGTGCAGCGGTCACAGTAGGTAAATCCTTCACGGAAGCACCGGCACCGTTAGCCGGTGCTTCCGTGTCCCTACTCCCATAGAGTCGGAATGGGGACTTACAATTTGTTGGTGCCTGATGTTCCCGGGCGTCGAACTCGTAGAGAGCCGATGGCCCCGGGACGTCAGGCACCAGTAAATGATTGCGGGTCTGGCGACAACCCGTCGGTAGCACAGGCGGAGTTACCGCTGGACCGGTAATGAGGCCCTTTTTACTATCCTCACAAAGAAGCCACACGCATTTGCAGTCACTGTAATTTTATCCGGCCTCAAAAGATTTCAAAGAGATTTTCTCTGCAAATAATATTTTTTCTTGTACAAAAAAGAAGACACAGCACCAGAAATTGAATGCACTTTCCTGATGACTAATAATTATAAGGATTTTGTTATGTACTCTAGAAGCATTTTGACTCATCGCGCAATAATGGCTGTGGCAGATCCGAAGAACAATGCAGACACTATGAGGACATTTGTAACATGTTTTTTATAAAGAATAAAAGAATGCCTATCTTTCCCTACCACTATGGGGATTCCCTACTTACTTTACTAACTAAGGTGCTCGTCAATCATGGATAAATGTCTGCTACGCTGACAGACAAGTACGCTGACTGAGGCTAACCTAACTGACCTTACCACTTATCAACTAAGGACAGGAGAATGACTCTCTTCTCCTGTTGGTTGTGCTACTGCACGTGTTAACTGTTATTTCTCTTTTCCTAATTAGTATGCAATTCTCAAATAGTCTCTCATGATCCCTTGTATTAGTTGTTATTATTCACTGATGGAACTGAAAGTGTTTCTACCTACTTTCATTAATGGCTGCTCCGTTTTGCTCAGAAACCTTTACTTTTTCCTATAGGATTCTCAGATTTCTGAGGGAGTACCTCACTACAAGTATGGCGGTAAGGCAATAACAGTGCCAGTATCGCTACCAGCACAGTTGCTACCGTACTGCCATACTATGAGTTGTGCTTGCCAAGTCAGACCTGGTGGGCAGTGCGGCACCCGCGAGCACAACTCGTGGATGCACCGGCATCGTTCTGAACGGTGCCGGTGCATCCTAGCTCCCCATTCCCATTCAGCCCTATGGGGCTGAATAGGGATGGGGGGTCCCATATTGCTGGCACCCATGAATGGGCAATTACCGGGTTTGCCAACCTCAGCATGACCCGGTAATTGCCCATTCACGGGTCCCGGTAAAATCACAGGCCTCTGAGACTTTGGATTTCTATACAACTTTTCCTACTCTCTTTGTATAGAGTTTATCCTAAGGAGCCCCCTGGGTCTTTGGTGCACAATTCTCTCTCTCTATTGTGTTCCAATTTGACTGCAGCTTATTTTGCCCCTTTCCCAAGGTACCAATGTTCCACTTTTGTTTCTCTCCTCAGGCTTCTCTTCATCAAATTAATACAGTTCCATTTTTATTAATCGGATGTTCACAGTCTCCTCATTTGTGCTGGGATGAGTATCACTGATCCTATAACAAGTCTCCTTCCCGGTATTTTCATTCTCCCCTTTACCTTCAGTCTCGAGGGGGAATATCTCGGGTACCTGTAGGTGTGTGGGACCTTCTTTTTCCTTCTCTTCATTTATGTGTTTGTTCTCTGTGACATCAGGTTTGCATGCCTTTCTTTCTCCTTCTGGGTGTCTCGGTATCGTTAGAGGTGCTCAGCCCATGACTTTGTTCATGAGGCAGTGGGATCGGTGCAGTTGAGGGAACAGCCTGTCCACTACACTGCCTGTGTGGTCAAACCACCACCAAGCTCTCACTTCCGGCTTTTGCTTCCTCACTTCCGGCTTTTGCTTCCACACACATGATTACACTCCAGCGTCTCTTGTTCCTCTCTGAAGCGATTCTGAAATTCGTGGGCTCTGTGGCCCGCATTGGCTCCGCATTCCTCTGATCTTCTCCAAAGAGAGGCCTTTGGCTGCTTGCAGCTTTCTCTCATGGCCATTTCCACCTCTTTAAGCGTAATCAGCACAGGTTTTTACTTAAAGAAATAGGCTCTTTTCGGTTTGGCAATGGTATAAGTCTATTTTCTCTTCATCCCAGTTATGGAACTTGTTCTGGTTTGGAGTGTTAGATACTTCCATATAGGCCATCACATGGAGGCCATCAGGGAGTTCCTTACGGAAATAGGAATCCTTGTCCCCAAAGGGGGGGTCTCTCTTGGTGAGGTCCCACTTGCCTCGCCCCTCAGGGAGGGTGTTGCAAAGTTGTCACACCTCCCTAGACTCACAGCCCCCCCAACTCCCTTGGGGAGAAGGGACGAATTCTCTCAATTTGTCACATGGCGCACTCAGTTACAGTGACTGAATGCAATCTTCTCCTGCCTACAAAGAATTCTAAGCCTTTTTCTTTGCATGCAAGAATTGTTTTATCTTACCACTACAAGATATCACTCTCTATTACTGACACTGAAACACTCCCCTGCCGCCAAATTATTCAAAGAATATTTCTAATCAAGTGTTCTGTTAAAGGGTCTGAATGCTTTCTCTCGTATTCAGTAATTGTAAGTATTTTCCTGTGCAACTAACACATATTTTGTCTTATCACAAACCTCTAGTGTGTCAGCCACTAAATGCAATCTATTCCTGCCCCCATAGAACTCTAAGAATTCTAAGACTTGTTATGTACAAGCAAACTTATTTTATCTTGCAATAAAAAGATGGCACACTCAGTTTCAACCACTAAATATAATCAAATATCCACATCACTCCAAGGAATTACCTCTGTAAAAGCATTTTGTCTTGTCACAAAAAAAGAACACTCAGTTGTAGTTGCTGCATTGAATGTATTCTTGTCTCCAAATGATTCTAAGGGCCTCATTACGTGCTGTTAGCACCATGGCTGCCCCCATACCGCACACCGGGTCCGGGTTCTCGGTATGGGGACTTACCGGGTCTTTCCAACCTTGGAGGACCCAGTAAGTCCCCATTCTGAAAACCATTCCCCATTCCCATTCGAGCCATAGGGATCAATGGGAATGGGGAAGGAGCTAATAACGGGCCTGCAACTAGCGGTCCCGATATTAGCTCCCTGGTCCCTTAGCGGCTCCCGCTAAGGGCGTCTTAGTGGGACCCGCTAAGGGACCTCAGAATGCGGCGGTAAGGGGTTAATAGCACCAGCCCTAAGACTTTGGGCCTCATTACGAGTCCAGCGGTAACCGAGGCGGTAAAACCACCTGGTTACCGCCAGACGCGTATTACCATTCCGCCTCCGTGATTCCCGGAATTACCGGGGCATTACAACCCCGGTTTTTCATTGAATCACGGAGGCGGAATAGTGTTAATCCCCATTCCCATTAAGTCCTATGGGACTCAATGGGAATGGGGATCATGGAAACACCGGCAGCATCTCGTAATGCTGCCGGTGTTTCCTCGTCCGCCTTTAGGCGGGCGGTGTTAAACCCGCCAGGTCAAATCTGGCGGGAACATCACCTCCCGCCTGCAGGAGTCAGGATCAGGCGGTCCGAAAACAACGGTTATTTCCGGACCGCCTGATTTGTAATGAGGCCCTATTTCTTTGCAAGTAACAAAACTCACCACACTACATGGATATACCTGTATGAAAAGGATTGAAGATGTTTTCTATGTAAGCAACTATTATTGTTACTCCTAACAAAAAGATGTTACAATCAGTCACATCGAGTGATTTTAATCAAATCTCCTGTTCACTTCAATAAATTGTAGGAGCCTTTCAGTGCAGCAAATCTTTTCTCTTCTCTGAAAAGATGCATTCCTCAGTTACATAAACTGAATTAACTTTCTAGTCTACAAAAAATTGTGTGACTATTTCTACACATATTTTTCTTATCGGACCAAGGTCACGCTTGGTCACAGCTACAAAAATCCCCACTCGTACGCCATTGCTGAAAAAATAACTCTAGATCCAGACATTCTACAGAATTGTCGGCCTTTGATGAGCTTGCCATGGGCAGCTAAGATATTGGAAAAGGGGGTGACTTCCCAGCTGGCTCATATTGATACATTTTGTATTCTGGACATCTATCAATCTGGCTTTCACCCGTTATATAGGACAGAAATAGTGCTGTTTGCAGTATGGAATGACCTGCTAAAAAAGGCTGATGAGGGTGCTTTGACACTGTTGATCATGCTGGAACTCTCTGTGGCATTCGACCCAGTAGATTTTCACATCATACTTTCCTGACTTTCCTCTGTGGCAGGAGTGTCAGACCAAGCATAGGCCTGGTTTCACTATTTTATGTTGGATCACCGCCAATGTGTTAATCTGGGCAACTATCTATTAAAAGATTTGAAGACCATTCTGAGACTTTTTTAAACATCATACGATGCACAGAAGATTCTGCTGGGGCCTAACAGACTATCAAAAGATTCCACTGCAATCACTGAGCACCTTGCCTATTTGACACACCTTACACCTTTTCCTCTAAAGTCAAGAATTTAGGCTGTTATTGGCAGTCTGATTTGAGTTGTGATTGCCAGGTGGAGGCTACAGTTCAATTAGTATGTTATACTCTGTGAATACTACGATTTGTACTCCCTTTTTCCGGCCCACTCAGATATTCCAGCTGTAGTGTGTGTATCAGGGAAGATACAATACATGTGGTTTCAAAAATAATCTTGGGGCATTATTAAGAGTTTGACAGTATGGTGAATAAGGTGATCACCACCACTTTTAGTGTACCGCAAACACAAGAGTTTCAGTTTTGCAACTCAATAAAAACTGCCTGGATTTGTTTGAAGATAATTGCCTCTACACAAAATCATCAATATATGCAATATTGCTGCATGCTCTAATAACCACATGCAGTAATTCTCAATCCCCAATGGAGTCCTATTAGACTCCAAAAAGGGGAAGAAGTGAAGGGTCTAAGTTACTCGGGGAGGAGCCTTGTGGCAAAGGGAATTTCGTTTGGTAGTTTTACTTCAGTTAATACCACCAATCTCGTATTAAGCCCCATGGAAATATTTAGAGGCTGGAGGAAATTGCATTTGAATTTGTATTTGGATTTGTAACGCAAAACCAGGCAGAATAAACTGCATTCAGCAGCAGGTCGTAATAGTTGATGTTAATCACAAAGCTATGCACTGAGAAGTCAAAGAGAAAGAATCATTGAAATAGACAGCTTTTAAGAGCTTTACTGAATGTCAATAGAGAGGGCATATTCCTCAAATTGAGGGGCAGGGAGTTTCACAATCATGGACCGTACACAGAGAAGCGTCCATCTCCCTTTTGAATACAGCGTGGGGGGGGAGTTTCGACTAATAACTTTGTGTATTCTGATCTAAGTGATCTGTTTGGCTTGTAGAAAGAGTTCTTATCTGTTAAGTATGTTGGAGCAAGTCCGTTTACACATTTATACACCAGACTCAACATTTTAAAATCAATTCTTTGACCTACCACCAACGAGTGTAGAGAGCGTTGACAGAGTTGGCACCGGTGTACACTTAGCTGGTCTAAAAATCAGCCAAACAGCTGCTTTTTGGCATGCTGGTCTGACCAGACGTTCAGAGCGGGTCCCATGAGGGAACCTCGTAATAGGGCAGAATGGGTTTACCGGCACCGGCACCATTACCGGCTCCATTAAACCCATTCCGCCCACCTCGTAATGAAGCCCAATGTGAGGAACCTGCGATCTACTAACACCAATCCCTAGATGCACCCTGACTCATACCTCCAAATGTGCTTTTTATATGGCAGCCCCCAGGGCCTGGAATGCCATCGCCCCTGACATTAGAGCACTGAGATCTGCAGCTCCTTTCACGAAAAAACTTAAGACCTTGTGATTTCGATGGTTTTTCTGACTTCTTCCGATACTGGTCGACTTCGCTCCCTATACCTGTTCAGATTGTTTGTTTATTGCGCCCTTAAGCATCTGGGTACCCAGGTGCACGTCACAAATACATTAAAGTAAAGAACAGAAGTAACCTCTTCGTAGACTGGTAATGTTGGCCTTCAAATGGTACTTGTTTATCAGTCTGATTAGAGCAACAAGGAAGAGGGTAAGGGGACATAAAGGGAGTAAACATTTTTATTTTAATGCTGTGAGGCAGCATGTCAACCTATGGGTTGTGATTGGGGTGGGCGGGGTAGATATTCTTGATCACTTAATTCATTTGGTTTTGTGGAGGGGGGCCCCAAAGATATCCGTGCCCAGGGCCCCAAAAATGCTTAAAATGACCCTGAATCAGATACCATTTACCAAACGTTCCATTTTTCATGTATATTTCTCAAATTGCTTTAGTGCTTTTATTTCAAAGTTGACTTTTTAACTGGTGAAAAGGAGGACTAAATTATGCATTTTGGCTTTGCTCACACCATGAGCTCTTTGCCGAACCTGATATATATTACAGCTCTTCCTTGTTACTTCAGGATTCTTGAGCCCTGTCACCTATCCCTCATGAACCACACATGCAGGCTATTGATGAAAAAAGCATACATTTGTTGGGCCCATTTCTTTCTGATCGTTTGTCACGTCAATCGTTTTGCCTCGGGGTCATCTCATGCAATGCTGAGGACATGCCTTGACGTCTTTGTTTAATGCAGCTGTCTGGCGGTTATGTCATGTTGAAGAGCATGCAGACAGAAATGTTTTTACTTTAGGATTCCTCCTTGTAGCATTACAATTATCGCGGTGTTTTCGACAATAAGCACTCAACAAGTGTAATTAATAGTTTTCTCGAGATGTCTCGACTTGGAATGTAAGAACGGACCAGTTTACCCAGAGTACTGAAATAATTAAAGGCAAACATGTTTTATAGCTTTTTGCCAGCTCTTATCTAATGCGATTGCACTTTTCTTTATAATGACTAATATTATATAACACACTTTACAAATAGTCCAGTCATTGAAATCATATGAATACATCATTGTAGGGGGGATGGGGGGGTGCAAAATCACTGGTTCTACACAAAGAAACCCCTTCAGCTCCACACCACACGGCACAGATCCAGAAGCAATAGCACACCTGCAGCAGACCGCATCACAACAACCAGCCCAACAGGGCCATCGTAAAATACTTACAGACCACAGTCCAAAGACGTGGCAGATAGACAAGCACACCTTAGACTTGAAAAGGACCCTGAGGGGAAGAAACACGTATGGGCTGGCCACTTTGAATACAAAATAAACCCAACTGAATTGCACCAAGTGTGTAGATATGAAATCTATCTAAACCAAGCGCAAGGTATCCGTGTACAAACAAACTCCTTTACAAGATGTGTTTGGTGGGGTTGCACTGTCCCCTAACCCTCTCAAGGATTTCATTTAGGAGAAATCATAGATTCATACAGGAGCTGTGTGTGATACGTTTCCTAAATTGGTGCTTCCAATGCATTCCAGAGCATCATTTAGTTAACCATGTCATCGTGGAATAAGTCATTTGAGCCAAGTCGCACATGCCACATTGACACCCAGTAACCATCACTGGAAGTTCACTGCCATTTCATGTCCTCAAGAGCAGGGCATTGTGGGATTTCAAAGTAGCCCAACTACAAACCTTGCACCAGAAAATGGCCCTGGTCTTAAAGAGCAATGCTATTTTATCATAGATTGATTAGCCCAAGACAGACATTGCTTAAAACTGCAGACAACTGCCTACCTGCTTTCACCCTTATTAGGGGGTGGGTTTTAAAGGATTGGAAAAAAAACCTTTCAACTGAAATATGAAAGTGAAATAAGTAATTTGAGCAAAGTCACACATGCCACCCCACCACCCACTAACCTCATAGGTAGCTTTGTCAATTGAAAAACTAAAGTCAGATTGTTGCCCGATTTCCCAAATTAAAAAAACATTCAAATTAGACGCAGACTAACTTTATAAACTGAAACAAAACCATGAGTTTCATGGAGAAAGTCACAATTGCAGGTTAATTTCACATCTGTTGTCTACCTGTGTCATTACTGCATATCAAGACTAATTTATATAATGTACCTTTTCTTAACAGAAAAAGCTAATGGCAGATAATAACTGTAGCTTATGTTATATGAATACTTGAGAAGGTGGTACTTCTCTGAGTGCGCCTCTAATTATCTTTTGAGTGGCATCCAGAGATAAACTGGGCAACTGCACATGAACAACCCTAATCAATGTCAAAAGACTACCCCCATTTAGTGCATTTTAAAAATTCCATGGGAATTACAGCCAAGCTTGTTTACCGTTTCCACCAATCAGCCCCCGCATTCGCCACGAGATTGTGGATGGAGAAATGGAGGCAATGAGTCCCATTTCTGGAGTGCACAGGGCTGTTGGATTTACAGTGAGCAGTAATGTCAATCAGGTAAATTCAACAATTTTTTAATGTAAAGTGTAGGATTCACCTTTGGCATTTTGCTGGAGATTAACCCTCCACTTCACCTTCAAACACAGAGTTTGGTGGTGCGCTAAAGTGGTGGTAAAATGACAGTAACGGAACTACTGCCACTTTACCTATGTTTTCACACACACTGCCAAATGACAGCTACTGTGTTGTATCCATCTCTGCCATTAGTCACCTTTGAAAGCGATTTGGTACTTGAAAGATGTCCCTTTCACAATGCTTAGATTGGGCAGTCAAATGCGCATGGACCTCACCCGCCCACTCCTAGATTGACTTCTGCATTCCTGACTTGCCCTTTGTGATCAGGATTTGCGTTACAAGCTGCAACGCCCCCCGCCTTTGGAGACAGTCACTTGTTTGTACCAATTCCTTGCCTCCCCATGTGTCTACTGTCTTCAGCCAATTTGAAGCTTCGTTCTTCTCCCTTGCTGTGATGTTTACACCCTGAGCCAGGTTGTCATTGGTCCACTCCTATTAACAATTGTTGGAAGTTTTGGCATGCTTGCATATCTATTGAGAATGTGTGCAGAACTAAGCCTTTACATAAGGGAAATAATCAGTTGGGTGTGTTTTAATCACGTTGAAGGAATTCCCATTTCTATGTACCAGCTGTGTATAATGAAACAATAGAACCCGAGGAGGGGGAAATTACTGCTGATAGTTACAAGCCTGAGCGAAGCGAAAGCTTTCACCTAACCCCGGCAGCATTACCCGATCATTAATGCCCCCCCTCCGGGGGTTCTATTGCTATTAGCACCACGGCACGTTGTATCGGGGTACTAATAGCATTTTTTCTTGAGTTGAGAAATGGGGCGTAAACTGTTTCTCAACTGGAGAAAAACAAAAAGCAAATAAAATTGCCAGCATGGATCGGGGAGTCCCATTAAAACAATATAAAAAAATATTTTAAAAAAGTAAACAAACAAAATCGAGGTCATGGAACGGGATAAGGGACTACATTTAGTCCCTTCTCTCTTTCAATGGTGGCTAATCATGCACCGGACATATGCCGGGAACAGTACTGTTCCCAGTGCCAGCGAGGGACAGAGCAGCACAGGTAAGTGGGGTTGAGGTAGGGAGGGGAGTGGATATATATATATAAAGGTGGGGAGGAGGAGGGATAGAAGCAGGGGATTCAGGGAGCGCAATTACCTTAATTCTCGGTGAGGGAAGATGGCGGCCTCCCGCTGTGAGGAGGCCCGGAGAGGGGGCTTTCCTGTATTCTTGAACTGTGTGATTACGCCTCTCGGTCTGTCATAGGTGGCAGTCTGAGACCTGCCACACTATTTGCCATTTCAAGTGAGAAACACTTTGAGAGACCAACAAACCAAAGAGATGGATGTATGCTTTTTCCATAAACAATTTCATACTCGTGCTCTCCTCTAGCTCAAGGACCATATTTAGTTTTGACATATGTCCACTTCACTAAATAATGTACACCTTATTATAATACAGTTAATTTAGCTCCTATGATGGAAGTCTAACCACTTCACCATTTAATCTACTTAAATAGTTTATTAGCATGAACGCAATGCCAATAAGCCCAAGGGCTTGATTCTGAGGTGAAATAAGAAAAATCTCATTTAGGGCCTAATTCATAGAATGTTTTGCACGCTACAAATGCAGTTTGCATCTAAAAAGTGCACTTTGTGGCATGCAAAACTAATTTTCCCGATTCATGGATCGGACTTTGCGTGCCTTGTCTGACTTTGCTTGCGTCCGTCACGACTTTGCATGGTGCTGAGAAAGTGTGGGAAGGCCCTGCGCAAAGAAACAAATAGGGTGCAGAACTTGCCTATTGCCCATTTTCACTTCAAGTGGGCGTGTTAAAGGATGCGCCACAGAAACAAATAACATGCCCAGTCAAGCGCAAACCTAACCAAATTCGTGGATTACAAAGCGCAGCTTCATGTTGGGAAAAGGCCTACGCAAACTTCGCAATCTTACTGCTACGTGATATGAGAAGCAACACACAACGTGCAAAGGAAACATAAATAAAGCGTGCAATGCACACCATTCAAACGTTGCTTTACCAGGATGAATCCAGCTATAGTGACATCAATTGTATATGTCCATGGAATGAGAAGGAGGAGGATGGTTAGGTACAGGATTTTCCACCCACGTACAACGCTCATTAGGATGCTAGATGATGAGGTGTATGTAAGGCACAGATTTCTTCCCCATGTCATCCTAGACCTGGTCAGGGAGTGGGAGGAAGACCTTGCATCATCCACCATCAGCTCCCATGCCTTCATGTCCATGGAGAAGGTGCTGACAGCCCTACATTTCCTAGCCACTGGCTATTTCCTGCAAACCTCTGCCATTTTTGGGGCCATTTATTTATTTATTTTGAATTTGTAAGGCGCTTATGCATCAAGTAAATTGTGTTTCAAAGCACCCACAGGGCAGCAGGGAGGGAGCAATGGAACGGAAATCAAATATAACAATTAAAGATAGAGGTGAACTTAATAGGCCTTGTGAGCATTCAGAATGTGCAAGTGCACATAGAGAGAAGTGATAAAGGAGTGTGGCGGGGTAAGTGCTAGGTGTACCAAGAGGGAAGTGCTAGGGAGTGAGCCGCTTTAAGTGCCTCGATGTGAGTATTTAGCTGCCAATAAATATGTAAGTGCAGCCAGTGGGTGCCAGGCAAGTGCTAGCAGTAAACAGAGATTGAAGGCGATTGGGTGTGGGAGGCCAGGACCCAAAAGGACATAAAAGGGCCATGGTCACCAATCTCAGAAACTATGGGGTTTAGCAGAGGAGGCAGTACGGGAAGGAGGAGGTGAAAAGGAAAGTCTTGAGGAGCTTCTAGAATTTGAGGAGATCCGGATCAAGACGGACAGGAAGTTGGAGGCTGTTCTACCGGAGGGAGCCTGCTGAGGAAATAGATTTGCCACCAGCTCGCTGTTTACCGAAGCGCTGGACACACAGGGAGTTGGTGCCGGAGGAACATAAATATCTAGAGGGAGAGTATTTAGTTAGAGCAAGTTGTAGATCGAGTAGCCCCTGGCCCCAGACAGCCTTATGGATGATGCAGAGTGATTTGAATTTCATCCTTACGGCAACCGGGAGCCAGTGGAGAGCTTTTGGTGCTGGAGAGATGTGGTCCCTGAGCTTGAGGCCAACGATAAATCTTGCAGCCTATTCTGGATTAGCTGGTGGGGCCATACAGAAGACGAGGGTAGATTAAGGAAAAGACTATTGCAGTAGTCTAGTCTAGAGAGAACCAGAGCTCTAGAGACATTCAGCTTCTGTTGGAATGTGAGGAAAGAAATAATTCCTTTGAGGATTTGGAGATAAAAGTGGACCTTCTTGGCAAGGTCCTGAATGTGTTGGAGGAAGGAAAGAGAGGAGTTGAAGATGACTCCAAGGTGTTCGCTTCAGATGAAGGAGAAGCGGGGGTGCCCATGTATGATGGCCAGAGTGATGGGCTAAAAGAGGGAGTAGGAATCCCAATAGGAAGGATCTCAGTCTTGCTCGCGTTGAGGCAGAGATCATTGGAAGTACACCAGGACTGGATGGCAGATAGTCAGGAATGATGGAGGAAGTAAGAAGAGGATCCGAGGGAAGTTTGAAGAAGAGTTGTGTGTCATCTGAATTTCACTGGAAGTTTGGGGAGAAGGTGGAAATGAGGTGTGCAAGCAGAGCAAGATAGGTGTTAAAGAGCCAGGGAGAAAGGTTGGAGCCATTGGGACACTGATGGAGGAGGTGGAGGAGAACGAGCCTAGAACAACCTGGGATGGACAGTCACTGAGGAAGGAGGTCAGACAGTCCAGTGCCCACTCCGAGATACCTAGTGTATCGTGGAGCGGATTTATGAGGATGGATTGGTTGACTGTATCAAATGCAGAGGAGAGATCAAGTAGAATGAGAACAGCTGGAGAGTTCAAATCAAGAGATGCAAGCAGTTCCTCACGGGTGTTCAGAGGAGCAGTTTCCATGCCTCTGGATGCTGGGAATCGAAATTGATGGTTGTGGAGGCAACCAACAAGTTCAGTGTCCAGGGTCAGCTGGGGGAAGACCATCTTATTCAAGAGTTTCCCAGGGAAGGGGGTGATAGATATGGGGCAGTAGTTGGCTGGACAAAACGGCTCTGCAGAAGGGTTTTTCAGGAGGGGGCTCATAAGGGAGTGCTTTAGGTAAGAAGGTAAAGATCCAGTAGCAAAAGAGTGTGTACAGAAGTCAGCGAGTGCAGGGGCAAGAGAGCCAATATTGTCCTTAATGGTTCTGGGGGAGCAGGGGGAAATCTGTTTGGAGGAGACATTCATGGAGCGAACTACTCTGGTGACCTCATTGGGTGTGATAGGAGAGAAGGAGGAGAGAAAAGGGGGGGGGTGGGAGGCCATAGGAGGCAGGGGGTGGGCAGAGGGGAAGGGGAGAGGGTAATCAGGATGTCCTGAGTTTTTGCAGTAAAGTGTGTCTGAGGGCAGAAGGCCTGGGAGGCCAAAGAGGGAAGAGGTGAGGAGGAGACTGCGGAAGGGTTGGCTAGTTTCCTGCAGATTTTAAAGAGTTCAGCCCTGTTGTTGGATGCACCAGAGATGCAAGTTTGGATGTGGCTCTCTTCTTGGTATGGATGGAGAGTCTGTATTGCCTTTGCAGCAGACAACAGGCCAGTTTGTCAGAGGGTGAGCCTGAGGTCTGCCACTTCTGTTCCGCAGCTCTGCACTTGCTCTTCAGAGCTGCAAGTTCGGAGTTGTAACAGGTGTTATGCTTGGAGGTATGTTTAAGCTGATCCTCATGGCTGGGGCAAGAATGTCAAGGGTATAAGTGATGGCAAGATGAAGGTTGCTAAGAACAGAGTCAGAGGTAGAGTCTGTAGTGGGGAGAGAGGGGGGATGAAGGTAGAAGCGAAGCCAGCAGCTCACACTCGTTTCATTGTACAAATGTTCATAAAAGAGGTTGTCAGGGCTGTGGGAGGTGTGGTCAGAGGGCCGAGAAGGCCCAGGTGAGAGGGGAGGAGAGGTTGGTTGGACCAGTAGATTGGGGTGCTCAGTGAGGGGGAGAGTGAAAGATCAGTGTGGATAAAGGCATCAAGAGTGTGTCCAGCTGAGTGGGTGGGACCAGAAGGGAATGAAGAGAGAGAGTGAAATGCAGAGGTCACAGAAGAGACTGGATGCCATGATTGAGAAGTCAAGGTGGATGTTGAAATCACCCACGAGAAGGAGTTTAGAGGTGCCTGTGAGGAGAGAGGAGGAGAAATCATTCCGAGTGGAACAGAGTGGTAGAGCCAGGTGGCCTGTAGATGGTGGCAATGGTCAGAGAGGAGATGGGAGAGATGACTAGCTTGAAAACTGGGCTCTCAAAGGAAGAGTAAGGCTGGGTGGGTATGAGGGAAGAAGGGACCCACTCAGGGAAGATAAGAGCAACCCCAAAGCCTGCACGGTTAGGGCAATGCTTAGAGATGGTCTTAAATCCATCAGGGAGAAGGGAACCAAAAGCAGTGACTGAGCTGGCATTGAACCACGTCTCGGTAAGAGCAAGTATGTCAAGGTCAAGGTCATCAAGAAGGAGGCAGATATTGGAAGAGTGTTTGATAGCAGAATGAGCATTAAGCATGGCTAGATGTAAGAGGTCTCCACCTTTCAATGTTTTCCGAGGAGGGGTACAGGGGCATGGTACACTAGTTGGAGGGGAGGGGGACAGAGAGAGTAGAAGAAGGAGTAGCAGGAGTGGGAAGGAAGTTAATGGGGGACAAAATAGGGGGAGGCTGGGTTGAGGACCCTGAACCAAGATAGCACCATTGTGATAGACACTAATGATGCACCTGGATGATGCGAAGCCTGCAAAGAGGACTTCCCATTTAGTGCCACCATTAATGGGAAAGGGTGTAAGAGGAGAGGGAGTAGAGACGAGTTGAGGAGTCCATAGAACTGGAGAGGGGACCAAAAAGAGGATATCAGTAAAGACCTGTCTGGAAGTTGCGCTGACATAGGTGTCTGCGATAGGTAGGTCAGGGTTAGTGGTCAGAATATCTTTTTTAAGCTTTTTCTTGCGGACTTCGTGAGACAGGGAGGATAGGTGATAGTGTAGCAGTTGGGGAAAATAGGGGAGATGGTGAGTGCCATAGAGGCGGCAGAGGATAGTAGGAAGAAAGAGGAGGAACTTATTGCAAGCCACGCAATCCTGTTGCCTTCACGAGTTATTACATTGCATCACATCACATCACGTGTGCATAGCCACATATACATGCCACACACAGCAAAGACAAGGGAGAGAGTGTGCTAGGAGTTTTATGCAACAGCACACTTCCCCCAGGTGCTGGTAACCATTGATTGCATGCATGTTGCGCTACAGCAACCCTGAGTGACTGAGCATATTTAGCCCAACTGGAAGCATTGGCATTCAATCAATGCCCAGGTCATCTGTGACACAAAGAGAGTTATAATGCATGCCAATGCAAATTTCCCTGGAAGCATACATGACAGCTTCATTTACCACCAGTCACCACTATACCGGAACCTGGCCTCAGTAACCTTTGGCAACACCTGGCTCATCGGTGAGTTATGTAAGGAACTCAGGGTGGCAACAGTAAATACAGGCACAAGTGATCACAGTTCAAGGGTGTTTATTACACCGTATAGGTAGTTTGGAAAAACACCTACTCTAAACCTAAATCTAAGATGGGAGCAAGTTACGACCATCAAATAATAATAAGGCAGTCCTAGTGGCGTCTTGTCAAATAAAAGGGCCTATACTAGAAAAACCTATTGGCAATCCTTACAACTAAATAACAAAAAAGTGTGTGGGATAGTGTTCACATAATAAGTCAGGATGTGGTAGCCGGGGGTCTCCCTTACCCATGTTTTGAGCATGGGACAAGGCGGGACCCCTGAGCACAGCCCACGCTCGAGCTTTCCCAGCACAAGACTACCGTTCCGTTCTCAGATATCAAGACCTTCAGTGGTTAAGTCTCTTTTCAACAAAAGTCTCTTGACTCCGAAGACCTGATGTATTCAAACTAACAAACAAAAGGTTATTTTCTGTATATATGTTGGGTCATGACTTTTCACCCCTGGATCCCTATTTTCCAGGCTCAGACCCTTCCCAAATGTTAGACTCCGTCAGTCGGGTTCACTATGGCTTTTCCCAAACAACTTCACCTGTTGTATTCACAACTCTTAATGTCCTTTTAGACAATCCACTGTAGACATCCCTATGTCCGGTTCACCCTTATCAACACATTTTTCATTGGCGTATCATGCTTCGCCCCTTTTTGTCAGCATCCCTCCATCAGGTTTACTCTTGCCAAACACACAGTTCCTTCTCGTTTCTCACTATGCAGGATTTGTCTCCCTTAGCTTTCCAATTACGTGCCGGTCAAAGACTTTTGATTGTACAGAGGATTTTGCTAAACCCCTGTATTAACATGTTGACCTATTACTTGCGGCTCTCCTAGGGCCTTCTGGTATCGTACTTTCAACAAATGTGAATCAACTAGAGTCTTTCAGATGAACACCCATGTGGTGCCGGACCCCTCTGTAGCTGGTTTTCCCCTAACGTGTTAACAGTTCTTTGAAATTCCCTCAATTTGCACTTGCCAACTTTTGTTCAACACAGTTGAGTTGCTTATCAGTCCTCCCCTCGACTCACCGGCTGTGATGAACCGCTTGGCTTTTCTTGTCTCAGGAATCAATGCCGGTACCATGGCAGCAGTCGTCTATCCCTGTCCTGATAATCAGTGTCGAAGAGCTCTGTGTACCATTGACGTCTGCTGCAACACATGCTGGCTATTGTCTGCGGTCTTATGATTCCTTCCACTGAGACTTCGTGGGTATGGGTTGGAAAGGGCAATGTCGCTTCTCTCCTTGTCACCCCTTCAGTCCTCGGCACCTTTCTCCTTCTCTTGAACTGTCATACTGAAAAAACCATCACCTTTGGCCTAGCCACTTATGGGCGACCACTTGCTGGTCTCTAAATCTACCTCAGGGCTTTGGACCAATATGCCCCCCTGCTCTTGTATCTCAGGGCCTTTTGTGCACTGTGTTAATGCTAAGTTACTATGCTCTGGACACACAAACATAAGCTATTACCATAGGAATAGACAGAAAACGAAATAAGATACGCAATGGACACAAAATGAAAAAACACAAGTCAGTTTCAATTATAACAATAGAATACATTTATTCATGCACAGCAAGGCATGATGCAAACACTACTATAATTCAAATCTCGAATTTGCACCTTTTATGCTTTTGGTGCAAATTTACAATGCAATGCAATAACTGTAAGCCTTACAGGCTTCTAATGCAAGCCTCTAATTAGCTGGATCTATAATGCTAATGCAGCGTAATGCAAGCGTCAGCATTCAGCATTCCTCTCCATTCCTCTCTAATCCACACCATACTTCGCACTCTCTATCTAAGACAATCCCTGTCTTCCCCTTCTCCCACCCCAAAAGCTCTGTGGGAGTGTCTGCCCTAATTCCCCATGCAGATGTCTTATTCAGAGGCCTCATATCAGCAATACTCCCCTTCTTGCCATGTCTCTCCTCTACAGCTAACTCTGCAACCAGCAAGTCAGTCAGTCCTATGCCACCGCCAAACATCTCTCTTCAATCTCAGAGAGCAGCTCCATCCATCTCAGAGTCATCCAAACATCTCTCGATCTCCCAGAGAGCAGCTCCCTCGATCTCTCAGAGCACATACACTCCTACTGCTCAGTTATTGTGTCAAATGACGTACATACTTTCTATAATTACATTAAGCATTCACTCATACCTCTGTCAGCATTTCTAAATCTGAACAGTGCCTGCAAGTCTGTGATGCATGTCCAGTTACTGCTTGTTTTGTCATCGTGACATTTGTACATCATATCTATACCATGGCCTTCTCCTGTCTGCGTTACAAAACACCATCCTATTCCTCTATTCCTCTATTCACTGCACTGTTAGCTTCACAAATCCCTCTTTCCCAGTCTCTGTGCAAGGCTCCTTGCTCTCCTGCTGCCTGCCCCCACCTTCTCTGTCTGTGAGCACAACCCAGGGCTAATAAATCCTCCTTCTCCGTGTCTCCACTAAGGCAAGAGTCAAGCTCTTATCTGTGTCTGCTAAGAAACTGTTTACGCATTCCAATCTTTCACAGTGTACCAAAACAACTTCCGACAGAATCAAGTGGCACTTCTCTTCTGTCTCAATGGAATGGCTTCAAAATGCCATAGGCCTCATGCTTTCTCTAGTGCTTACTCTTCCTCTTGCAAACCCAAGAACTATACATAATGCAGACTCAATGCACACTCTAAGTGCACACTCATGCGTGTCTCTAATGCATCCATATGTCTAAACATGTCTCTACAAGGCACTCCAAATATAACAGGCATCTTTCGTTAGAAAATGCAAATGGCTTCATAATATGTGGATAATCTATTGTTACTACTTCATGTCACTACTAATCAGAACCAATGATGGAAAAACAGATCCCTAAATGGGTCACAAATTACTAATGATTCACTACAATGAGTAACTAGATTAGTAATGGATCTACAATGCTTCTCCATAATATCTGGTTTTACAGAACTGCTGCCCTGGGATAGCTGTCTCATTGTGCAGTCTGCCTTGCTCATAGTGTGCTCTCATGCTCCACCTTTTATCCCTGTGGGGAAAGGAAAGAGCTGTCTGGTGGTGTGTGATTTTGGTCAATTGCCTGACTTTGCCTGATCCTTGTGTTGGGACATGGCAAGTAAATGGCTCTGGTGTTATTCTGTCGTCTTTCGTGGTGTGTGAAAGTGTTCATATTGGAAAAGTGGGGGTTGAGTTTCTACGTTTCCTACGTGGTAGGATGGGTAAAACGTGTTAAAAGAAGGGGGATACTGCATCTCACCTGTCAGTGTACCACTTCCACTCCCCGAGGACCTCCCATCCATGAGATCCACCCTCACTGGTCCACCCCCAGGAACTGGATCCAATAGCGATGGCCATGTCCTGGCCACCTGGATGACATATTCCTGGGGACTAGTCAGGGAGATACCTTCAGGTTTCTCACAGTATCAACTATCGCACACATACATGCAGGCACTAGACACACAGAATAACAGACCATAGCAATCATTGCTAACAACAAAGATTTACACATTTGCAGAGGACAGTGCTTACCCGCTCTCAACATTCCTGCTCATGCCACTCCGGAATCCTTCCACACCAGCCGAGGTAAGGTATCACACATCACAAATAGCCACTAGGGGCAGCATGGAGCTCACATTCAGGGTGCTGAAGTCACGTTTCGGCTCCCTTTACCACTCTGGTGGTGTATTGCTATATTCCCCACCCGTGGTATGCAAAATCATTGTGATATCTTGTGCCCTGCACAATGTTGCCGCATGGTGTGGGATACCAGTAGAGATTCAGAAGGGACATCGCCCCAGCCACAGTCATTACCCATGCCCTTGGCCAGCCAAAGGGCACATGTACAGGATGAACGCAATCTGCTGGTGCAAACCTACTTCACTAGCCCCTGTGGAGCACACACAGTGAAGCCACATCCCTGATGCCCTTCAATATTGAATCAGGGCTAAACCAACTTGCCCATAGCAGCACCCTGAAAATGTGCGTCTGGAGGAGGAATACTATGTGTGTCCATAGACATAAAATCAATTGCACCAATAACTGGAACACTCATAGCAAATGGAAACAACAGTATAGATGTTGCTCAAACAAAAGCACAGAACACAATCAACAAAATCCCCTACCACTTTCACATGCTCACCACAAACAATTGTGCATGTAGACCCAGCACCACACAGGACAACCCAAGTAGGAAGGCACAGCATATAATGTAAGCAGTAACTAACACTTTTGAGGATTGCCCTTGCCACCCTAGGTATGTCTCACAACAATAACCAGGTGGAGTGGCCACCCCATTCCCTGACAACTATTTAGCTCACAATGCTCATCTACATCTAAATAGTCATACAGCCAGCGACAATTGCAAGTTCAGTTCAAGAAAGATGGCCATCTCACCTCACATCTTTTACCTTGCAGGCCTATTCCTACTGTACCAAGTCATGTAGCCATGCTCCCCTGGCTAGGCGTCTTAACCAGCCTACACTCCTGAGGTGAAACCTGTAGGCATCCCACAGCCCTGTGACCTTGCATAGCAGCAACCATCCCCATTAGTACAATAGCTCAGAAGAAATGAAAATCACACAAGTTCAGAGCAGGTAACACATCCATGCACCCAATGATACTGCACCCTGTGCCCCCCTGAGTGCTATGCAACAACTGCAAGCATAGACTCACCAGCGTCCCATCACCAAGTCTCTCCCACACTCATGCAGGTGAATCTGCTCACTTCAGGCCAACGCAATGAAAAAAAACACACAATGACAGCATCCACACCCACAACACCACCAGTGCCTGCACCCCTGAATGCAATGACTCAACTCCTCCATATCTCCCCCGCACCCATGCAGCCGCAAACTGCTCACCTCAGGCCGAATCAATGAAACACACCTCACACAATGGCATAATTCCCACCAACAACAACTCCACTGCCTGCCCCCCTCAGTGCCATGCAGCAACTGCAAGCAATGACCCACAAACCCCCATCACCATGTCTTCCCCACACTCATGCAGCCAGACTTGCTCACCTGAGACCAACAAAATGAAAAACACCCCACATAACAACAACATCCCCACCCACAACACCTCCACTGCCAGCCTCCATGAGCGCCATGCAGCAACTGCAAGCATTGACTCACCAGCCTCCCATCACATTGTCTCCCCTACACCCATGCAGCTGCACCTGCTCACCTCAAGCCAATGCAATGAAAAACACCCCACACAGTGACAGCATTCCCACCCACAACACCGCCACAGCCTACCCCCTGAGTGCCATGCAGCAACTGCAAGCAAGGACTCACCAGCTTCCCATCACCATGTCTTCTGTGAACCCATGCAGCCAGACTTGCTCACCTCAGGCCAACTCAAAACAAAACACCCCACACAGTGACAACATCCTCACCCCCAACACCTCCACTGCCTGCCCCCTGAGTGCAATGCGCCAACTGCAAGCAATGACTCGCCAGCCTCCCATCACCTTGTCTCCCCTGCATCCATGCATACACACCTGTTCAACTCAGGCATACACAACAAAAAATACCCCACACAGTGACAGTATCCCCACCCACAAAACCTCCACCGAATGCCCCCCTGAGCGCCATGCAGCAAATGCAAGCAATGACTTGCCAGCCTCCCATCACCTTGTCTCCCCTGCACCCAGACTTGTTCACCTCAGTCCAAGGCAATGAAAAACACCCCTCACAGTGACAGCATCCCTGTCACCAATTGCACCACAACCTTTGTCCCCCTGAATGCCTTGAACTTACCTGCTCAAGGTACACACATGTCTCACATCCACAGCATTTCACCAAAAATCACATTCTCAGCTTGCTGAAAGTATACAAAAGGGACATCCTTGAGGTGTCCCGTATAGAACAATGTAATCTGACAGCCATGGTCCACCCAGTGTCAACAACCAGAAGGCCACATGAAAGACTGTGAGCACCAATGAATTCAACAACATCTAAACTCATTGACAGAGTAATCACAGGCAGTGAAGAAAACAAATTGCCACCAGAGCATGTTATGCACTCTGGACACAGGAGTTAGTTTGCCCTGGGATGTGGGCATATGCTGGGCCATCAATTGTAGGCATACAAGTCAGGCACACCCATTGTCAGGTTTTCCCGGGTTCCATTGGGGTACCCTTCGATGCAGGGGAGGGAAAGAGACACCAAGAAACACTTTTTGATGTACATCTCTCCATCTCACAGCGATTGAAGTCTCTAGATGCCAACATCTCCAGCTTCAGGCCTTCTCTATTTGCTATTGCATATTGATGCAGGGAGTCCTGCAGAGATGCCAGATCAGCCTGTTAGCCTTGAGGTTGGCCTCCATGCCCAGCTTCTGGGAGAGCCTTGAGGACCGCATCTCAGCATGCAGTGTCTTTGCAATGATGAGGCCAGATGCTGTGCATCCCAGTGTAACAGGTGAGGGGCTGCCCTCAGCCAGGTGATTGAGGTCCCTGGCCATCTCCTGCATGATCAGATGGTCTCACACAGCATCTGCTGTGCCACTCCGACTCTCCGGCATACACATGTCCACCACATGTGCAGGCGGACTCCGGTGGGATGCCGGGGTCCAGGCCCGTTGCAGTGGGTCCCTGTCCTTGGCTGCAGGTCTGCAACCCTGATCCCTGATCCTAACACGGGTGAAGGCTATCTTGCAGTCATAACAACCATGGACATGGGGCTTACCACTGACTGGACCCATGACTCAGTGACTACTGAACCATCTTTAGCAGAGGCAAATGCTTTTAATACTTTTTTGAAGGAAAAATTCGACTATATCCCCAACCATCATTGCAACATTTCACCCCGCACGATACATGGCTGATCATAGTCACATGCCTTGCAAACATATGTGAGGAGGCTGCACTATGGAACTGACAAAGGCACACTTGCAGGGCCACTGCTCCATTGACACTCCATATGTGGAATGTACTACACAGAGACAACTATTGGCCTTTCACATCTCGTCCCATCGGGAAGATGGCCTCATGTGTCTATGCACGGACATTGTTGCTCATGGGCCGGGTAATGGTTGACTGTGACATCATGCACACACGGATGTGATACTGCATGAGTCATGATTGTCACAGCCAATGGACGATACACATGCAAGATACTGTGAATGTGTACAGTCACATGTGTGTTGCATGATATTTCCACATGTACACAAGCAGCACCGCTTCCTGGTCCAGGCAGAGGTGGCGACTTCCCAGGGAGCAGAGGTCAAGACAAACAGGGGTGACTACAGGAAGGTTCGGACCCATATAGCTATCTATGCCGGTAATAATGTATGCATTCCTATGCATCAAATAAAGGAGTGCATATTGAGATTGCAGCCACAAAGATGCTCTTGAGACACACACCCTTCTGCCCCCCTCGTCCCTCTACTCAGTGTCCAGCTCATGCTCTTAGTGTTGACAGAGCCTTTAAAGTTGGGGCAATTCATGATTGATGGGTAATTTAACAAGCTTTTGCTTAAAACCCAGGGATAAGTGCTGAACATGGAGCATTTTCATTTTGAAGGCCAGTACAAAGAATCAGTTACCTGACCAAATCTAAATATTCTGATTAGATAACTAAAATGCCAGACAGTAAAACCTCAAAACAATGTAATTAATTTCCATGTATTGTTATTTCACGCACAAAAACGTTTCATGATTATCGCTTGATAGCTACACATGGCTCATGCCTTAGAAGATTTACTGTGATATCCTTGCCAAAGTGCTCCATTGGCTGTGGACTAAATGCATCCCCTCACCATCAATTTACTCTCCATTTTAACAACATGCCAGCTACTGCCAGATAGCTCCTCAATGTGACTTTGCACCTTGAAAAGGACAGCAGGGTCCATTCTGTCGCTGTGCAGACTATCGTCTGTCTACAATCAATGTCATGATATGTGTGCAGCAATGATTAGTGCGCTGCCCAAGTTACCATGTTTGTCAATGCATTCATGAGCTGCTCCTCTATGTAACAGCACATATGACTGTTTCTGTCTGAAGTGTCACATCAGTGCTGGCCCCAGGTCTACCAGCACCCTGTGAGAAATTTCTCAGGGCGTGAGCCCCCTGCTGTTAGCCTGGTGCGATTCATGAAAAGGAAGTGTCACTTTACATTGTGTGAGCTGGCAGGGCCCTTTACATGACACTGTCATGTTAAGTGTTAGTCAATGACTGTCTATTAGTGAGTGACTGACAGTCATTGACTGACGTTTTACATGACAGTCATGTAAAGGGCACTGCCAACTCACACTATGTAAAGTGACATTTTAAATTGTGTGATCTGGCTGCGCCTTATATTTGCTGTGGCCCTGTGTGACCACACCACTTGATTGTCCATACAATAGCGAACTGGAAATGTTAATATATGCAGCTAGAACAAGTGTGCCATACTGTCCCCACACTTAAAAACATGGATCAATCACAGAGGCTCCCTCAAATTGGACCTCCATTGGGCTAAACACCCTTACTACACTGCCACACCATGATATTCAGTGGCTGCAGTCAGCACTAAGAAGAGATGCTAATACAAGTTCCACCAGATAAAGCATGGTCCTGCTCTTTTTGTGAGGAATGTGCAATGCTGAGGAGACAGTGACTGAGGAAATGTGGACCCTGTATGACGTATCAGAAGCCATGTTTTGTTCAAAATGCTTCATCAGCTCATTAATTGTCAGGCTAAGGATCGTAAGTAGAACAATCCTTCTGTACATTTTTACCTCCTGTGTGGATGTCACTTGTAGGGAATCTGGTCCTGTCTATAGAGATTATTCACAAAAGTTGTTTCTGTATTCGTGACTGGGCATGCTCACACTGGGACCCATCCCATCCTCATCTGCAATTCTCCTGAAACAAGGAGCAGCATAGCCCTTATACCCCACCTGAGTGGCTGAGGTTGCCATTTCATTCCATAATCTAATTAAGATGTCTGAATAAGTATGTATGTTTCATGATTACAAACATTTCAATGTTAGGGTGAGTGTTGTGAACAGTGATGTGAGCACCAAGCCATGTGTCTTTCATGTATTCACTGATTCACACATAGAACCTTTTCATCACAGATTTGGGAATCGAATATAGAGCTCTCTGATCATTATTTCAATTCCCAAATGCACGTTGATTCAATGCAAAGCAGACAGGAACACTTATTGGTTCTCTTCATCTACTTACCCTCTCTCATAGGGTTATCTTGAAACAGTACAATGGGAGTGTACCATACTGTCCACCTTAGAATGATGAACCTCTATCAGTAATTTATTCCTATGGTTGATCTAGTGTCACCCATTGCAATATTCAAGTGAGGTCACTCACACCCCAGTAGGCTGATCACACCACAGTGTGTCATTACAGGCAGCTTGGAAATGCATCCAGGAAAGGACTTTCCTAAGAGCAAGTGACAGAAGGACCATGCACTTGAACAGCAACTGTGTACAATGTGTAGAACTTGATGTACAATGCAATGAGACTGACTCCATTTGTTTATTAATGATTCATTGATATTTAGGATGCTTATTTGCATGATACATAGGTGTGGTTTTATAGTGATGTGTGCCAGTCAGGGGGCACATTCTAGGGTTTTGCACTGGGCACCAAGTTGGCTAGAAACTGCCTTCATACAAGTACTGGCACAGCTGTGAAGGCCAGCAGACAGTGACATGTATTGTGACACTAACATGTACAATGCATGGACACTTCACAACCACCTCCCAGAATGCAGGTCATGTGTCAGACGTGTACACGGTAGCAAACATTCATTGGGCATGGATGACTTACAACTGCAGCCAACTGTAGTACAATAGATTACAAAGGAGTGTGGAAGCACTTCTACTGAGAACGAACATGGGTCAAATACCCTTTTATATAGAACTTCTTCCACTCAGGAGGGTCTACAACACCCTTCACAGAGGAGAAATATCGATTTGCATATCAGTCTTTGTCCCTCCCACAAGGGCACTCCAGAACCGAAATGCTAGGAAATTCTCCTCTGAACAAGAGTACCATCAGCAATCCCAGACACGTGCTTCAGCCTAGTTGGGCCTCATGAGTGAGGTGAAGCTGTGCCTCTCTAAGCACAGTGAGCAAGGGGTCCATGGGCCTCATTATAAGGCTGGCGCTCCCGTAATGAAGGGGGCCAGTACGGGACCGGCCCCCTTCATTACGGGAGCGCCAATTACGAGCTTCCCATCGCGGGACCCAGACCGCACGCCTGGTAAAAGCAGGCGTGCTTTCCGGGTCCTGCGAGGGGAAGAGGGAGGCAATAACAGGCCAGATGTAATCTGCCCATTATTACCTCCCTCCCCATTTCCATTGAGCTCTATGGGGGCTCAAATGGGAATGGGGATGGGTTCCTGCAAGGAGGTCTTACCGGGTCCTCCTATGTCGGAGTAACCCGGTAAATCCCCATTGCAGGAACCCGGTAATGGTGCCCGGAACGGAGGTAGCCATGGAGCTAAAAGCTCCATGGCTACCTCCATTCTCGTAATGAGGCCCCATTTCTGGATTACCCTGGGTTACTTAGGGTGAACCCCCAAGTTTTAAGAAATTACAAAGGAGTGTGGGGGCTCCTGTACTGAGAACGAACATGGGTTAAATACCCTGTTCTATGGAATATCTTCCACTCACGAGGGTCTAAACCCACGTTTTAGCTTGTTGCACCCTTCACAGAGGAGAAATATCCATTTGCATATCAGTCTTTGTCCCACTCACAACACATATTTGAGCATGTCATCCATAATTGTCTATACATATGATACACTCAAATGCCATTCACCAGATGTGTCCACATAGGCATCCATGCCGCCCATACCTTGAACTTGCTCACTGCTGATGAGTCCACTTGTGGCTCTCTTCAAATGGTGCTTGCTCGTCCTCCTCCGGTGGCCCTTCCTCTCGTGGCCTGGGCACAGGCCATGTTCTCACTCAGCTTCTGCTTAGTCCTTTCAAATGAGGTCAACCATCTGCTGTGGGCCCTCTTTAGCAGTGCGCCTGTCCACACCACAGGCATTCGTCATAAGGTTTGTGACCTCCTGCCACATCCCCATTTGCTGGGTGTGAGCATGGGTGCTGCCCGCCGAGGGTAGAGCTCGACACAGTGTACAATCACAAATGCCATGAGGATTTGAAGCTCCTCATAGGTGAAGTGCTTCTTACTCGGCAGCCCCTTATCCTTCATCTGTTCCTGATCATGTGGGGGGGTCTCTTCCTGCCCTGCAGGGCATCCCCTCTTGGCCCTAGTGAGCCATCTTGGTGTTGGGCCCCCTGTAGGGCTCCCGCCAGGTCCAGGTGCCCTGTGGGCTGAGATTCACCACATCCCCGTCCCTGTCCTCTCCTTTCTCAGCTTTCCCACTCATGGTGCTGGCAGAATGATAGGCACCCCCAAACATGTATAACACCACAAAAAAGCACAGGATATCTGTTGTACAATGTAGATGAGTTGTCCTGCAAGGCTCCACGGCACCTCAAACCCCCAAAAACTGGTGTGGGATGCGTTGAGGGCCTCCAAAATAAAAAAAAAAACATACACAATACTGTACAGACACCCCAGATCCCAAAGATGCAGTACGCGATGTGTAGAGGGCTTTCAGAATAAAATAAAAGTGCACATGATACTGTATGGGCACCCCAAACCCCAAAAATGTGGTATGCATTATTTGAAGGCAACGGCTTGAGAAGCACCCCCAAATGCGTATCAGCGCCAATTGATGCTATGTCTTTGTACCTTCTCACGCATAACCAGAGATGTGTGTTGCATCTCTTAAGTATCCCTCTCACTGCTGCATGAAGTGCGTAGTATGTGCATTATGCGCTGAGGCCCTTTCCTCTCATCTCCACACTGCCTTTTGTATTAGATGCCACAGATCCTTTTTCTCCTGCCTCTGTGCCATTTATTTTGCCTCCTCCAGCCCTGTATTGCCTCCAAACCTCAGGGTAGGCAAAGAAGAGATAAACGCAGAGTGTGATTCAGAGTTACCTCCTTCGGTTCAAGTGAAGGTTGTAATAATGAAGAACAAGGGACCTATACAAGAGGTAACATGACAGGAAGAAGAGACCCCAGAGGGGGACGAGGCAGGAATAGGTCAAATACTAATCGAAAAGGCTATACAGGACGTGAACAAATTTGTTTTTTTTAAACCACATTTTATTGAGTTCACAGTGAACAAAGAGAAACACAATTTTCCTGATAGTGTTACCAAAAACAATGACCATGAAAGACATTACAATGAAGTCCTTGGAGGCCCTCACGTGAGTGGTGCCCACTCCCCCATTGCCCTTGTTGTCTTTTCCTCAATAATGATCACATAGGCCTGCTGGAGTGCCTACCATGCAATGTCAATTCGTAGGGCACGCATGGTCTGTGCATTTTTAGCTAGGTAGAGTTAAAGGTACAAAAAGAAAAAGGCTAACATGTAAATCACCGCCCATGCCTCTGGTTGGTCATGGAGTTCTAACTCATCTTCCCATTTAGCCTGAGTGGTGGGTTGTGTAATGTGGCCCCTTGTAAGCAGGGTGCTATACAGTTGGGCTATCAGTCCTCTTGTGCCCCGATGCTCACTTAGCGTGCGGTCGAATGCTGTTAGGGGTCTGCACAGGGACTCAACCCAGCACGGGTAATGCAGGGCGCTCCTCAGCTGTAAGTAGGGCAGTTGAGCTATTGCAGACTCATGCTGTGCTTCCTCCAGCTCTGCTTTGGAAATTTAGGTGCCCTCCCTCTACATCTGCCCTGCCCTCACCAGACCATTGTCATATTGGGGTTGAAAACGATGGACTCCGGCCAGTTTGTCTTGAATGGGGGGAGCCCAGATACAGCTGAGGGGAGAAGTCCAAGACGTGACTCTCATGCTTTGGGTGGGACACCACAGGGACCATAACACAAACAATATTGGGTGCTCCCTGATCCTACGTGGTAAGGATCGAAAGGGGGACCACAGCCATTTGCCCAGGGTAACCAGAGAAAATAGATTATTTTCCAGGGTAACCCATTGTTTTTCCGAGTTTTCCCACAGGTAGTCTGCAAGTATGCAGAGTTGAAAAGCCCTAAAGTATTCATAAAGATCAGGGTATCTCATACCCCTGCTATCTTTCGGCAGAATCAGAGTTGAGTAGGGTACTCAAGGTTTAAATTTTGCCCACCGATACGCCAGAAGAGATTGCTTAACTTCCGTGTGAAATGCCACTGGGAGAATCACAGGAAGAGACTGGAAAAGAAACAAGAAGCGAGGGAGGATGTTCATTTTGATCGAGGTATGCCTCCCGGCCCAGGAAGAAGACAATGCGGACCACCTCTCCAGGTCTGCCTTGACCGCATTCCAGAGGGGCCTGTGGTTCGCATCGAATAGGTTGGCCAGGTCTGTCGTGATTTCTACCCCCAGGTACCGCAGCCCAGTGGTGTGCAATTGAAAGCCCCATTCCTCCACTAGGTTGGCTGGAAGGGTCGTACTCAGCTGGAGTGTGAGAGCGACTGTTTTACTGAGATTCACTTTGAAGCCGGACAGAGCCCCATACTGCCTCAAGGTTGCGAATAGGATAAGTATCGATTGCTGTGGCCGAGTGATGTAGGCCAAGATGTTATCTGCAAATAGCACCAGTTTGTACTCTCTACCCCCTCTCTTCATCCCATGAATGCAAGGATTGGTTCTTATTGCCTGCGCGAAGGGCTCCACTATAAGAGCGTACATAAGGGGGGACAAAGGGCACCACTGCTGTGTGCCCCGCGTCAGTCCGAAGAACTCTGAGGTGACTCCATTTATTAGGACTTTTACAGACCCATCGTGATAGAGTGCTGCTGCTCCCGATATCCACTGGCTCCCTAATCCCGCCCCTTTCATAACCGCGTGAAGGAAGTGCCATTTAACTCTGTCAAACGTCTTCTCTGCATCAATCGACATCAAGATAGGACAATCCTCACTTTCCTGGGTAGTTGCCATCAAATTGAGAGTTTTGTGGACATTGTCTGCCCCGCACATAACCAACCTGATCAGTATGTACCAGCCGGGGCAGGTCTTGGGCCAGGCGGTTAGCTAAAATACTTGCATAAATCTTTGCATCTATATTTATCAGTGAAATCGGACGATATGATGCACATTCTGTGGGGTCTTTACCCTCTTTGGACAGGACTACTATTCTGGATTCGGTAAACGAAGGGGGCACTTGGCTGGTTTCCATAATCGAGGTAAAAGGTTTTGCTAAAAAGGGGATGAGGGAATTTGAGTTAGCTTTGTAAAAAGCTGGTGTAAACCTATATTGCCCCAGAACTGAGCCAGCTTTCATCTTCGAGATGGCTGATTAGATTTCAATGGCAGTAATCAGAGCATTGAGCATAGCCTGGTGATCAACGGACAACTGCGCCTGGGGGAAATTTGACAGCTACTAATTGGTTTCTAACTCCAGGCCCCCCTCTGCGGTGTACATGAAGGCATAGATTTTCGAGAAGCGACCTACTATTTCTAGGGGATATGTGAGGTTCAGTCCCTGTTCATTTTTAATCTTAGGGATCGCTCCATCAGCCCTTTGCTTCCGTAGGCGATCGGCCAGCATGGTGTGAGCCTTGTCACCTTTTTCATACATTTTTTTTTTAGGTATCGCAGTTGCAATAGCGCTTTGTTCTGCCAGATACCTTGCAATTCTTCTCGCAGCACACTGATCTGTGGCAGGGTTTTCTCTCTCCCAGCAGGGTGTGTCTGGAGGTCTCTCTCTCTGCGTGTTATCTCCGCTTTCAAGTCTTTTTCCCTTTTCAACCTTAGCTTATTTTTATGTGTGCCTTCCGCGATTAGGACCCCTCGAATCGTGGCTTTTGCTGCCTCCCACACCGTGTTTAGGGATATTGCTCCTGTGTCATTTTTGACAAAATTATTTTTAATCGCATCAGTGAGGGTTTCCTTAAATCATGGGCCTTTATAGAGAATATCATTGAATGTCCATTTATGCTCTGCGCATGGGTGAGGGCCCATGTCCAGTTCAAGGAGACAGAGATTGTGACCTGTCCAGGCCACTATTTCAATGGAGGTTTTAAAGATGGCGCTTTCACTCTCTGGGCCGACCAACATATAATCTATTCTTGAGTAAGTGAGATGTGGGGGGGGACTAAAAGGTGAAGGCTCTTTCATTTGGGTGTGTTGTTCACAGGAGTCAATAAGGTGGCTGGACCGCAATTGGCTGAGAAATCGTTCCCCTGCGATACTATTAGGCTGTTGAGCACCCTGTCTCATGGAATCCCAGTTTAGGCTCGGGTCTGCAAGAATGTTGAAATCGCCGCCGCACCCCAGCGTGCCCTCCCTCTGTCCATCCAAGAAGTCAAAAAGAGATTGACTAAAATGAGTCTGGTTCTGGTTGGGAGTGTAAGCAGAAGAGAGTGTATCTGTGCATGTTCGTATCTTCCCTTTCAGGGCAAGAAACCGTCCCTCCACATCTCAGTGAATTTGTTCAATGTGGAAGCCCAATGTCCTCTTGTGTATGATTCCCACTCCCCCCTTCTTCCCTTACCGACCACTTTGAATTATTTTCCCCTGGGCAAATTTTGTTTCCAGGACAAACAGAACATCAGTCTTTGAAAGTCTGAATTCCCTTGCCAACATTGAACGTGTAGGCAGGGAGTTGAGGCCCTTAACGTTGAGGGACCCAATTGTAATGCCCTCAAGTGATGCCATGTTGGTATGTTAAATGTTGGATGATGACCCCACCGGGATGATTGGCCATATGACGTGCTTTAGACACTTTCGCAAGCTTCTGTGAGGTGTTAGGCATATGTGGTTGAGTTTGTAAATAACTGACAATTGAGTGCAGTCTCCTTACCCTCTGATGCAAGCCGCTCCCCCTTCCCACCTCCCTTTTCCCCTGAAAAGTGCCATCCTTCGGCACCCTTAGAGTGCTGAGACACCCTTGAAAAAGAAGGGCCACACTACAGGGTCCCCCTCTCCAGGCTATTCATGTGAGGCTCAATTATTTAAAAAAGAAAAAACTGCATTGTGAAAAGTTCCCAAAACTTAACCAACATCTAACCACATCAAAACTTTCACAATACATTTAGACTATTTGCAGTTGACAGCATGCCCGAATTGGAAAAGCAGTGATTCGCAGCACAATGCGTGCATCAAATCACTCCCAGAGATCATCTGCAGACTAGGATCTTCTTCTCCATCAATAACTCTCAGGGAGTATTAAAGCGTTTGTATCTCCTGGATCCTGATGCTCGGCCCCTCCTCGGCGACAAAGGTAAAGGTCTGTTCAATGGGCCAGTAGGCTTTTTGGATGGGTCTTTGCCCATTTGTAAATTCTCCAAGGCACCCCTAGCTTCTTCCTCCGAAGTGATGCGGAAGCTCTCTCCTTCGTATTCGAAATTGAGAGAGAAAGGGAACCCACAGCAATGTCGAATATCGTGGTCTTGCAGCCAGGTGGTCAGAGGGTGGCAACCCCTGCGTCAGTTCAGTCTGGCGGCTGAGAGCTCTTGATAGATCTTTACGTTGGATCCTTCAAACTCTATGGGTTCCCTTTCTCTTGCCTTTTAAAGTATATCCTGCCTCTGCTGATAATAATGACATTTAACAAGAACCGACCTCGGGACGTTTGGGCAGCCTCCCGCTCTGTGTATTTTATCAAACTCCATGGCTGTGGCTTCTGCTTGGTCAAAAAAGGTTGCCACCAGAGCCTGTATCCTGTTGTTTAGGCTGGCTGGGGTTTCACCTTGCTTCTCGCTAAGTCCCAATATGCAAGCATTCAGCCTGCACTCCCGGTTTTCCAAATCATCCAGTTTTAGTTACATATCCCTGTCTTTCTGCTCTAAGTCTTGGAATCCCGTTTCACAGTTCATCACTACCAGATCTCCCTTGAGCTGGTTGCTTTCCACTGCCTCCAGCCTGTCCTCGACCTTCACCATCCTAGCTTGTAGTTCTATAACAGTTTCCGTGACAGTGTTTTTATGGAGCGGAGTTCCCCAAGCAGGAGGCGAATGGCCGCTTTAGTGGTGCTATCTCTGTCATATACAGGTATTTCTGTGGAACTCTGGACTTCATCCTGATCCATTTTTCCTGCGTTATGGCTAAATGACCTCAGTCTATTAGGAGTGCCTGGGTCCAGTGCTTCGGGAGTGCTGAGTTCTGTGAAGAGCGGTGCCGTGGGATGCCTCTGGTGTTTCCCCTGTGACAGGGCTTGAGGTTGGTTCCTCTGTTCCTTGCTGATGGGTGATCTACTTCTTCTGCAGTCTGGGCCACGAATCCTGGATCTTTCTTTTTACAAGTGCCCTAGATTTACACCTCTACCTTGGGTAGATGTGTCACTGTGGTCTTTGCTCACAGCGTGAGCAGGGGTATTTACTGGCCCTTGCGCTTCCCTTGCTGTAGGACTATGTTTTATTTGGATCTGTGTCATTATTGCGACCCAGTTTACTGCGCCGGTCGAAAATGTCGACTTTTTTCTTTCTTTTTATACCTTCTTTTCACGGACTATATACCCCCACAACCCCTCATACTCCCCCAAAATGTATTATTTACTTTACCCCATCCCCCACATATATATTCTGAGAAATGGCGTTAACAAAATTATAATAAAGTCGGCATTTTCAGCCAGCGCAGTAAACCCGGCATAGTAATTGTATGATTCCTTTTATTTTATTATTATTTTTTATTACAGTATTGAAACGTCGGGGGCTCCCGCCGGAGCGCAGCACCTTACCGTGCACAGGCGAAGCCAGTGGGTCAGGAATCTGCACTCGCTCCGCTGTAATTGCAGTGGGCTGCTGTTTGACGGAGGGATGTCTGCGGCAGAGGGAGCGGTCTGCCTCTCTGCCCTGTGGTATGCAGCGGGCAGTGCTCTCTTGTCCAGGAGGGTTCTCTATCTGCTCCCCCTCCCCGATTTGCCCGGTTACAGTGCTGACTCTATCAGGTGAATGTATCCGCTTCGGCAAAGGTGCTAGGACGTCTTCCGCTGTCCTCACTGTGTCCGCAGTGGTGGCAAGCATGGCGGCCTCTTTGGGACGATTCTTGCTATGCCTCAGGGCCCACCATTTTGAAGGAAGCACTTTGCTCAATAACTTGCAAAGTCGAGTGCGACACTACCCTTCCTTTCGCCCACCGCTGACTGAGATATATAGGCATAGGATCTTGTCTTTTAAAGTCATGTCTGAGCTGTGTCAAGGGGGACTCCTCACCATGTTCTTCAGTCTGGAGAGGGAGACAACGGCTCAAGCAGTCTGCACCCCCTGGTGGTCTCAGAACTGGGACATGGAGCCCAGGATCACAAGAAGCATGTGAGCACTGTGGTGAACTTGCCTAATTACGAATTAACCAGTGATGAATTGCTGGTCCTAGAAAGAGGGCTAGGTTTTGTCATAAGTAATAAACACAATGGGTTCATATTTGGGCAAGAATTTAGCGCCTTAATGCGGAAAATTCATCTGAAACAATTCTTCATGGACAAAGAGATGACAGAGAAGGAAGATGACAGTGGCCTACACAATAAGTCCACATTTTTCCCCCCTGTGCAAACACGCAGCCCAGACGCATTAGTGTTTGAAACCTGTGTCCTTAACGATCTGGATAAGCTAGAAAAGAAGTTGTAAGGAAGGATGGTATCAGAACATCAGTAAGAAAGAAAGAGCTACTATTAAATCCTTGTCCAAAAATTATAATATCATAATATGCAAGGCAGATAAGGGAGGAGCCACAGTGATACAGGACAGCCGGTCAAGTGGCACAGCGAGTAGAGCGCTCGCTTTGACATCAGTGCAGAGCCTGCGAACGCAGGTTCGAATCCCGGCAACGCCAAACTCAGCGTTTCATCCTTCCAAGGTCGATAAATGAGCACCACACAATGTGGGTAATAATAAGCAGCGCTCAGATACCTGAGGGTTCGTAGCGCTATATAAATGTCAAATTATTATTATTATTATTATTGGACTATATCCAGGAGTTTGAAAGACAACTGTTGGTTAGACTGGAAGCTGTTCCTAAGGAAAGCAATAAGCACAATGATCACCTTGAAGGTGGAAAAAGCATGAGAAAGGGGCTGAATTACAAACAAAGAAGCAGACTTTCTCATTATGGACAAACCAAGGATGCCCCATCTTACACACTTGCAAAAATCCACAAAACCCAGGAGAAGCCTGCAGGTCGACCAATAGTTTTGGGTATTGAATCTGTACTAGAACTCCTATCAAAACTGGCTGACTTTTATCTACAATCGTTGCTTGAAAAAATAGCATCTTAAGTGAAGGACACAACCCAAATCATTAAAGAAGTAGAAGGATTGTGTTTTGACCCAAGTCAAGAGTTACTTATCAGTTTAGATGTTGTGGTTGTCTAGACGAGTATTCCACAAGATGTATTCCTGGAAGTAATAGAAGAAAGATTGCAACAGACTACATTGGAGACCCTGACACCTATTTCATTTATTGTCTGGTGTGCAGAGGTTGCACTGAAGAAGAATTACTTCTATTTCAATGGCAACTACTATAAACAAACACAAAACGGACCGCAATGGGGGCAACACTTGCTCCTAGTGTTGCAAACCTGTACACGAAATACTGTGAGGTCAAATGGATATATGCAGATACTATCCCCTTTAAGGAACATCTATGCCTCTGGGGGTGGTATATAGATGACATCTTGATCATCTGGGCGGGGAATGAATTGGAAGCAAAAAAAAATTTCAAATGGATTAAACAGCAAGATGTCCACCTGAACTTCACCTACACCGTGAATTACAATGCTATTAATTACTTAGACCTTACGATCATAGTGGATAGTGGAAATAAAAGATTAATGGTGAAACCATTCCACAAGCAAACGGACAAGAACTCACTTTTGCATTATACCAGTTTCCACCCTAGGCAGGCACATGATAATCTGCCGCTGGGCCAATTGCTCAGATTAAAAAGAAACAATACCAACCCCAAAAATTACATACAGGAAGCAGAGAACCTGAGGATAAACTACATAAGAGGGAATATCCACCAAAACTCAGGGGAGGGCTATGAAACGGGCAACAAACAGTAACCAGGAAGCCCTAATGGACCAGAACAGAGGAGATAACAAAAAGAAGAGTGAAAGTTTGGTATTTGTGAACACCTTTAGTCACTTCTCAAATAAGATCCAGAAGATTATCCACAAACACTGGAATGTGTTGGAGCAAGAAACAGTCCATTGGAGAGACCACTGATTTATTTTAAAAGAAGCAAGAACATCAGGGATCAAGTTACTCGCAATAATATAGCAGGACGGAAATCAACACAACAAACTATCACAGAGACTTGGGGTTTGGCAAGACCAGTTGGACATACTCCCTGTGGGAACTGTACCTGCTGTAAACAGACCAAAGGATTACGGATGTGGACCTAAGTCTACCAAGAGTGTGGAATCAAAACACCCTCACTAACTGCAACTCTACTATGGTGGTGTACGCGATCCAATGCCCCTGTGATAAACTTTATATAGGGAAGACAGAGAGGAAAATAAAAACCTTGATCACAGAACATAAAAGCTGTATAAAAAATAGAATATACACAGCACCCATAGTGAGTCATTTAATTGAATATGTACATACGGCTGAAGACATCAGATGGACAATTTTCTACCAGGTGAAAACTGGGAGTGATGCCAATATGGATAAAAGAACATTAATTGAGAAGGAAAATTAGCTGATTTATGTAACGAAAAGAGCAATAACAGGTCTGAACGAGCAGCCAGAGGAATGGTGAACACAAGGGAAATCAACAGATACATGTATGGTTGAAAAGCAATCGACCCCAAAGTAGTTAAGAGGATGACACTGACTTTACCATTCAGGAGATCATCTGGTAGAATGAAGGAACGCTGCACCCGAAAGAGTAAAATGATATCTAACTTAACAATTGAAATTTGTAGCAACATGTTGCCTAGGTTTATCTTTTATGAAAGGTAACTTTACATTCTACACATTTTGTGCGATTGAGCCTTTTCTAGTGGTGCAGTGGTGTGTAAGAACAAAGGGAGGCGAGGAGCTGAATCTGTTCAGTGAAGAATGATAGCGCGAACATTTAGAGGACAGGACCTAGAACAAACAAGTATATCAGGCTGGTTACTATGGTATTCAGCTGTAACATTCGAGCCGCCGTAGCAGAAGGATCAGGAAGGACCACAATATCAAAAAGAATGGTAAGCCGGGACAGCAGGCGCATCAGCTAGCAGATAAATTATGGGATTAGAATCCCATTTTACTCTGTGCTTTTTCTGTTATTTGTAGGCATAATCTGTGATTGTTTCTCAGCACTGCAATACGCGGAGCAGTCCTCCGCCGCCCAGACAGAACCCTTGGTGACGATTGCACAATATGGCCATTACGCCAGGTAAGTGTTCGATGTGTTTGCTTTTGCCTTGTCCAAGTAAAAACACAGGCCCTAGATGTAGGTCGTGTCGGAGGGTGTGTATAAGAAAGAGCACAGCAATACGCAAAGCGTTCTCCTGCCCCACTGACAGAAGCTTTGGCAAAGACAGTACTACATGGCAACACTGTGGTTGAAAAATGTCCCATGAGTTTGCCTGCACCTCCTGCCACAGTTCATTGGGCTATACCTGATGCAAATACAGGTGTTAGGTTAAGGACAGTACTGGTGGGTGTTTAAGGAAAGAATATGAATTGAGATGTGGTAGATACAATATTAATGCGGTTACGCATTATCAGAACTAATATGGAAGTTTAGACATCTTATTTAAAGGGCATACATTTCTAGAAATATTAAGACTGACTAATTAGGAGGAGGAACGTTTAACTGGTGTCTCTAGTAGATAGGAATATGCATATGTGCAAATGCTGCATAACCTTTTTAAAAAAAAATATTTAATTGTAATATTCAGTTTATACAAACTTTTGTTACAAAAAACACTCCTATCTCGTCTAGCAAGGCAGAAACATTGAAAAAGAACGGAAGCAAAAAGCAAAGAAGAAAGAAAAACAAGAGAAGAAAAGTCCTAATGATCAGAAGTTAGTATCGCGTCCATAAAGTCGACAACTGCACATGATAATTTGATGTTATGCCCTGACAACACCTGGATCCACCAATCTTTCATATTTCCGTTTAATGGGGCAAAGAATACGAGAAAAAGAGATCTCTGATTAGTGATTTCCACACATTCTGTTATCAAGTGCATTAGTGTTTCTGTTTCTGCCTTGCAGTGTCTGCATAGACTGTCCTTTGTGTCTTTGTCTTTCCTTAACCACAGCATCTCCTTTGTGTTTAACGCGTTGAGCCGAAGTTTTATGAACTGGTCTCGATGATGTCGAGACGGACATCGTTGCAGATATTCCCGTTGTTTGACGAGACAATTTTCAGCTGATCCAAGCTTAAGTGCAGATCGTAATTCTGCTCTGTTCTCTGTGTTTTGAATCAGAACCTATATTGTAACTTTTTTTTAACAAGCTGTGGATGTGTTATGAGAGTCATTATTTTTATGTCTGGTGAATTCAAAAGATTTTCTAATTTAGTTGTCCAGCATTTCAGCAGATCATTGTCTTTGGTTGACGCTCTCGGAGCTAGTATCTTGTTGGATGGCGACGGAGTACTTATCATCATTTTCCTCAGGACTGCACAAGATTTCCACAAGATTGTACTATATAGGGAGTTTAGTGCAAGTTTGTGTCGTGAAAGTGTCATTGAAACATATCTCAGCAGTCTAAGCACTCTTCGCCAGAATTGGCCTTCAAGGATTTGCCAGATTTTTTGGTCCAGGTTCCACGCTGTTTCTCCTCCAAAAGTAATTGCTGGAATTACCTTTTTTTGTGTAGAACGTCAGGATCAGCCATGATGAGAATTTTACATACTCTTTATGTAGTTTTGCACATTGTATTGCGTAGGTGGTCATTCGGCTTGTTAGATCGTGTTGCCAGGGCCATTCGCAAAACGATGTATTAAATATCACTCCGAGATAACGGATGGCTGTTGTCATTTCAATACGGTCTTCCGCTACCATCTATTTAAAATGTTTGTTTTTTATTCCTTCTTGCGGGCCCATTTTCATTATTTTCGTTTTTGTTGTGTTTATATTCAAGCCGTCTTTAATTAGGTACTCATGCAGTTTGAATAATATTTGCTGCAGCCATATTTGAGTGCTGTCTATCAGCACCAAATCATAGGCGTACGTTACACAGCTGATTTGATGACCATTTACTTTTGGTGGAAAAGAGTTTACTTCCTCTAGGGCAGTGGAAGGTCAGAAATGAATAGCTTGAACAGTTGTGCCGCCAAAGGGCATCCTTGTTGGATCCCTTTTAGCGTTGCAATCTCGTTTGTTAATTCTCATGACTGGTTTAAGCAAATGCGAATAGTAGTTTCATCATGTAGGGCTATCACAGGATTGAGTAATTCTGGTGGACACTTCCAGCTTATCAATTTCTGCCAAAGAAGCCCATGGTTTACACTATCAAAAGCTTGACGCATGTCCACAAATGCGAGGAAAAATGTATTTTTTCCTTTCAGTGTTTCTAGTTTCAATAGGTTCAGAAGCACCAGATTTACCTCTATACCTACACCCTTTGTAAAGCAAGTTTTATTGACAGTCTCCGATGTTGGCTTTACAGGCCGAGTTTGCTAGTATTTTCTGCAAAAAAAAGGCGAATATCTTTCCAATCGTATCTAATAAGGCGATCAGACGGTAGTTCGCGGGCTCAGCTCGGTTTCCTTTTTTGTGTATCGGGACCACTACCACCGTCCGCCATGATACAGAAATTGTCTTTATCATGGAAATATTTGTAAATAGGGGTCGATGAACCTTGCCAGCTTTCCTTGTTCTTTTTTAGCATCAAATTTGTGATGCCATCAGGGCCAGCAGCTCTGGAGTTTTTCAAAAGTTGAATTGCCGCTTCAGTATCAGCGATTGATTCGCACACATTCCAGTTTTTTTTGTTTTCAATAGGTCTGGGAGGAGGTGTGATTGTTGTATTTCTAAACACCTCGTTAAAGTGTTTTTCCCATCCAACAGCTGATACTTCATTTGACATAGCTTGGTTGCACTTTTTGCTACCATTATTTAAGATTGCCCAAATTTCCCACGATTTATGTTTCATCATCAGTTCAATCATTGTTTCTGCACGTTCCTGGTCTTGAATTATTGCACAGGATTTCACCCAATTTCGGTATCTCTGGCGCTGTTTTTTTAATGGCTACATCCTTTTCTCCGCTTTGGGTTTTCTTTAACTTTCTAATGTTTCTATGCATGCTTTTTTTTCTCGAGATTTATAGCGTGACTGTAAGAATGTTTGTTCGTATGTCCTACGATTCCTTTTGAGTTAATTTTTATGCAAAATTGCTTCAGTAACGGGGCACAGTTTATTTCTTTGTCTGAGTCTGTTTCTTGGAGCTTGGCTCTTAGGACATCTATCTGGTGACCATTGATTCGCAGTCTATTTCCTCCTGCATTTGTGAGCAACAGTGTATCATAAATCTGGGGGTCGGGGGTTCTGTCTAAAGACCATGTGAATTTCAGCACTTGTGGATGCTCATGGTAGTTGACAACACACTCAGATCTTCAATGTCGTTGAATACATCATGCGAGACCCAGATACAGACAAGGATCTTTTGGCTCTGATTTCAATGCCATGTGGCTTTTTCAGGTTTATCGATTTTTACCATTCCATTAACCATTTCACAATTTTGGCTTTTGAGTTCGGACTTCCACCTCTGCCCTTTTTATGAAAGGTTTTCAAATGGAATTGGAATGTTTATATGAGACTTTTTTCTTTCATAAACCACGAGTAATTCAGGTCTCCACATATTATTATTTTCAAGTTGTTTAGGGCCCCATTGTTTCATCAATTAATGAAGTCACAGAATTTAAGTACTTCCTTGCACTGATCATTGTTGGTTTCCAGTAGGTGTTTAACAAGAGAAGATGTTTTGGACCAACTATTTTTGGATGTCTCCACTCTATAATCGTGCCTTGAAGAAATATATTTGGATTGAAGGAGTCTATTACTGAGACATTTTGAGAAATTGTCACCATTGTTATGAGACCAGAAAATGGACGTCCCTTTTTCTTTTTCCTTGCAGGATTTCATAGAATGGTGTATCCGTCTCTTGATGGTACATCTCTAAACCACGTTTCTTTCAAACAAATTGCAATATTGTCATCTAAATTGAAAGAAAAATCATTAAACAGGTGCAGGAAGCCTCTCGTGTTCCATGACAATAGGTTTCCAGGTTTTTTTTCTTTGTTTCGTCATAGCTAATGCAAGTGCTGAACTTTTGAGACAATATTTCCACGGCCACTTAATCGACATGGCAGAGATGTTTCATTACTTGTTTTAGTTCCTCTGCTTGACATCTGCTTTCTCAATTCTTCTCTTCTTTGTTTGTTTTTTGATGTTTGTGGATGTTTATCTCGTCCTGTGTGTCATCGTCTGGGTCGACAAAGAGATCGAATCCAAAAAAGAGCAAGTCGTCTTTAGTATCCAGAACAGATTTCCGCACTACTTGCGACTTTATATGAAGTAATACTTGGTCTGATGTTTTTTTTCGGACACATATTCTACTATTTTAATGTCATCAGAAGTGACAGTACGTAAAGACGGAATGCACTGAAATTGTTTCATAGCATTGCCTGGATTTAGATTTACTTTGTTGCCGTCCTCGGGAATATTTTATTATCTCAGCTTCCACCTGTTTGATCCCCTACTCTGATGTCGTTCGGGTGAGGTCTTTCGTTTGTTTTAGCACTTGATGTTAGTTTCAGGTTTAGTTTACAAACCACACCTGGCTTACGAGCGCCTTTTTGATCCACAATTTCAGGCAGTTCATTTGGGGTCAGTACTAAACATTTTCTCAGTACCTTGCTGGACTTTTTTGTCAGCTGGTGTGTGTGGCTTAGAAGCTGACATTGGTGAGCAATCTATGTTGTATGGGACATCTCCGTTGTCATTGGCTTCGTCTCCTGTGTATGTTGATAAATCACATAAGTCAATTGAAGAAGTTGGAGAAATTGACGTGTGATCTGCGGAGTCTGTTCTCTGCCATGTATTTGCATTTATTTCTTGCACCACTATTTTTTCTACTAAAGTTTTGTTAGTTTTGTTTCCTGTCAGTGACTGTCACCTATTTTTTTGTGACATTTGTAAGTTTGAATAAACCAATCTTCGGTGGTGTAGCCAGGTTCCTTATAAATGTTCTTGAGTTTTGACTGATAACTTTTTTTTTTTATTAGAAATGGGCTGTTGTTTTGGGCCCTTTTGAGCTGCCTTTGGAGTAGTCATCTTCACATTTAGCTCTCCTGTTTTGGTCGCTGCCGCAAAGATTCCAAAAGAGGAGAATGGATTCTTGTTTTCTTTTTCTGTGACGTCAACAACTTTACTTTTATTGTTTCGTTTTTCTTATGATCGACTTGAATTCCATTGAATTGCATCACTGCTTCCTTTTTCAGACCAGGTAAAGACTCTTGGACACTTGTAATAGCCCATGATTGAAACTTGACATCTTTTAGCACTTCTGCTCTCTGGCTTATCTTTGGCTTGCAGATTTCTTGGGGAGCAGGTCTTGTAATGTTTGTTGCAGCTGCGTGTGGGTGGTTTTTAACTAAAACTATTGGATATAAGCCTGTTTGTGGGCGTTTTTGCAAAAGGTCCATTGAGTTAGTTTGTGTCGAGAGTGCTAACATGTTGTTGTGTTCTGTGACTGATGGCATTTTACAGGGGCATTGGATAGAGGCTGCTGCCATTGCATCGTTTTGCTGCATCCATTTGACTGATTCCAGTAGGGCCTCCATTAGATCATGTTTTACTGATTGATCTTTGGAGACGAGATCTAATTGTCGGTGCTGCCATAGCCTTGTTTGGTCTGCTTCGCTGTTCATCCTTTGTTCTAAAGCGTCACTGAAAGCTTCTAAGTTTCCTAGCTTGATCATTACATTGTTTAGAAGCGATGTTTGATCTTTTATTGTGTCATGCATTGACTCATATAGTTTAATAAAGGGAATAAGAGCCATTTAAGAAGCCGCCAAGACATTGTTGTGAATTTGGATGGCAGCAGCCGCCGATAGATTTGACTTTTTTCCACAGTCGGAGAGCATATCAGCTGCTCTTGAGCTCTCATTTTCTCCTAGTCCACTAGATGGTGCTCGATCTTTTATTGCCTCTTCAATAGAGTCAGATATCTCCAATTGAGAACTGACAGATCTGGAAGAAAGTTTTTGGAAGTGTCCAATGAATCTCGGGGCTGGAAGAACGACAGAGGTTTCTTGAGGCTTGCTGAGAGTGGGGTACTTGCTTTTACCGGCAGCGTTTTAACAGATTGCGGCGTCAGGACTCCGATTTTTCTATTTTTGTTCATTTGAATGACGTTTTTTATGGGTGTTTTCGAAAAACTGGCACTACGTTTGTCTTTAACTATGTTATAAGCCACTTTGAGCAGTTCGGTCAGGCGAGTTTCACGAGCAGCTAGATCAAGATATGGATTTTGAAGAGCTGCTGGTCGAAGAGCACAATCGCGCACCCCACTTAGTATATTTGTCGTCTCTGTGTAAGCTGTTTTTGGAGGCATTGTAAGTTTCATCTTTGAGGTCAAGCCAACCTGTTTTGTGACACCCTGGGTTGTGACCCTTTTACTCGCAGTTGAACATTTTATCTCTTCCTTTGTTTGTTTGGCAGTGATGTTGTCAAGATCACAAATTTAACTTTGTCCATTTGTTTTCGCTGCCACCTTTTTCGACATGAGAATTCTCTCGTCGCTGGTTATTCTTTCGGGCTCTGACTTTGTCATTGTGGCCTCAAGTGCTGCGTTGTATTCCTTTGATTCAGCTCTTGGCGAAATTGCTTCTAGTATTTCATTGTCAGTCACATCAAAGGGGGACATAAACAAAGCTGTGTTTATTTCAACTGAGCTCACGTTTGTGGTGTTTTTAGCTGAGTTAACATCTCCAGTTATATGCTTAACATCTCTTGGGAGAGATATAGTTAAGAATTTTATATTGGGAACTGTTTCCTCCAATGCTATTGCACTTTCGGCACCATTCAAAAAGCCCTCTGTCGCTGCAACTGCAGCGGCAAGCGTGGACAAGGAGAGTGTCGACACTCATTTTTCAGGGAGCAGGTCAGTCTCGGAAGCGTTTTCAATGACATTGTTGCCTTTTAAAACTAAAGTTGCATTTCTTACCTTCAGCTGGCAGCCGGCAGGTTTTGACATGGTCCATGGGTTTTGTAACCGCTGTTGCAGCAAGAGTTTTTCTCAAGTGAGGGGAACGGCGTCAGATGACATTTTTCTCACAGCGCCTCATGCGACCCACGGCGGACTGTGGCAGACTCTCAACTCTGCTTCCAACTCCGTGCGGTGCTCTGCGCGTTCACCTGGTTTATATGGGGTGGTGCTAAGAGCTGAGCTGAGCTAGTTAAAGCACCAGCACGCCAGCAGAGCTCGGGGAACCACAAATTCCAAAAGAACCAAACACAAGGAACCAAGCCGGGTCGCTGCAGCCCCTCTCACCGTGGACTGTGGCAGACTGTCAACTCTGCTTCCAACTCTGCGCAGCGCTCCTCGTATTCACCTGGGTTATATGGGGTGGAGCTAAGAGCTGAGCTGAGCTATTTAAAGCAACAGCATGCCAGCAGAGCTTGGTGAACCAAAGAACCAGACACAAGGAACCAAGCCGGGTCGCTGCAGCTCCTTTCAGCGTGGACAATGGCAGACTGTCAACTCCGCGCACTTTCAAAATTCACCAGTCGCCACTGTGGTGGGGATTGCATGCCAGAGATCAAGTCACCTACGCTGCCTTCTGGTTTGCTTTATTGCTCGAATAACATCCACCTTCCAAGCCATTCTACTTCGCTCCAGACACTCCTGCTGCATAACTGTAAATAAAAAGAAAAAAGCGGCTTGGAGTCATCTGAAGAAATATGGCCTGAGATTCTGTATACTAGGCACTGCCTATAATCCCTTCTGATCGAGGCATTTTTTTCCTTGTAGAGGACTTTGGCCATTGACCTAACACTCTGGATTTAGGAGGGAGTTTACGCTGGTTTCGACAGCTATCAGCAGCTACCGTGGGCATAAAGTGGAGCAGTTAACTCATGAATAGATACATGACAATTGCTGTGAAGTAATTTTGGCCCCTACCATCTGGGCACAAACAAGACTCACGCAGAGTATGTGTACAATGCAACTGGTTCAATACTAATTTGTCTCCCATGTACAAAGGGTTTGTGCTTATGATTAATAATAATAATCAAACAGCATTTCGAATAAATGAGAGATTTTAATGGGTAACTTAGACCCTCTCAATATGTCATGCATGTATGATACTCCCACAGACGTATCCAAATTGGTGAGGTGAAGAAGAAATAGGATCCATCTGCTACCGGCTTTTGTCAGGAAATGTGTTTGAGAAGACACTATGTGAAAATACAGCAAGGAATGAAAACTTGTATTTGTTAAAAAGGAAATGGTGGATATTCGACTAGTGTTCCCCTGAAGAATTTCCAAATACATGTTTTATGAGTATGCAAGGAATGATGATTCCCATCTTTTTGATCCCATTCCATTCATTGTTTTACACGTCTGTGACTCTTCCTGATATTTGCTTCAAATATCAGGAAGAGTCCCAGACGAGTAAAACAATGAATTCAAAACCCACCTGGGCTCCCTGATTCAGGACTCCCCATCAAAAGATAGGAATCATTTAATAACCTCTAACCTGGATTCTGAAAACTAATCATGAGAAAGATCAGAACAGAAGAGGAATACGGGAGATTCAATAGAAATGTGTTGATCTGTACCTCCTTTTTATACCCTGTGGATAGAGAAATCAAATAAAATTACTATTTTTTCATCTATGAAGCAGCCTTTTTTGAAGTAATCCCAACTACCTCTCTAGAGGGCGAACTAAAAACAAAAATTAAAATATTTTGTGAAAATATCCCCACAGAATTAATCAACCTGAGTTCTATTGTGTGAATGGACTGCTTGTCCAGCCATATCCATTGAGAAAGGCATCGACATGCCACCTGTGTTGGGACAGTGTTGACTCGGGACCATGCCCCAGTGGGCATGTCAGAGTGCAAGGATGGTGGACTGACCACAGGGTCTGACCAACACACAGTGCTTGTGTGCCCATGGGTGCCTAAACATACCCTGTGGGGTGGGCATGTGTAGCAGCCACACCCTTCTCGCAAGATTGGTGCCAGGGCCCAGGCTCTCCCTCCCACCCATCAAGCTGGCCCCTTGGCATATGAGTGACCAACAGGACACTCCAACCTGCAGCATTGGGCCGTCCACTGACACTGAGATCACACAGACAAGGTCGAGGGTATTATGCCCTTCCCAAAACCAGCCACCTAGGCTACGGTCACATGGATGCACACTCATGTCAGACGTGGCGGACTGCGACGTTCCGCCAAGTTATTTGAGTGGGTCATCATGACATGTCCAGGAGTTCCTCTGTCTCCTTGAGTGTGTGGGATGTCCACAGTGCACAGTGCTAGCTTCACATCCAACAGTGAACACAGGAAATGTGGCATAATGTGACCAACATCCCAGCAATGCTCAGAGGGCACTGTTTTGATGGAGCTGACCCCAGAACCACTGGCAGACATTGTCAAAGTGTTGGTGGCTCCAGGCCGGACACGGAATGGTGACCTCATGGGTGGCCCTGCATCATGGCTTCACATCCATATGCTTCGGCCAGTTCCTTAAGCCAGGCCCAACTGCACATGTGGATGGGACTGACCCACCAGATGCACTGAGTGACAGCTGGCCCAGCTGGGTGCAACATGCGTTGGAAGCAAAGCTCCAAAAACACCACTTGGTGTATGCATTGTCATATATGGTAGGTGTATTCCTGTGTGATGGACATGTGGCATTGGAGCTTGAGGGGCTCTGTGCTGGGGCACCATAACAGGTATGTTACTTCAGGCATGGCTGCTGTGGTTGTGGCTAGGCAAGGCCAACACTTGAATGACCAGGCAGGACACATGCTCTGGCAGGTGTCCCTGGAAGGTGCAAGTGGAGCTCCATAATGCAGTTGGGGTCCCCCGTACTCTCTTGAGGGTACTGCTCTGGGGCATTAATGGCATGGACACAGTTGTGCATGTTGTGGTCCCACATTTCTGTGCCACTTTGTAGGCCATGGCTGTTAAGTTTCCCTCTCCCATGTGTGACTCCTCATGGCCGTCCTCTTTGTATTCTTTACTACACTGCATGTCAATGCGATCAGACAAGGTGTTCTTGCAAGCCATGCAATGGTGGTGCTGAGACATGTGCCCAGGTGCAGTTCCCATGGACCTGCCTGCTTGTCCAACTTGGGTCACTTTTGCACGGGTGTAGGTTACATGTGTATGTGACATGATTGTGAATAATCGTTGAGCCTACACTTGTGTGTCAGTATTCAGGCTGATTGCATGGGCATGTGCATCTGTGGCAGTTGATGGTTGACTCGTGCTGAATTCATGGTACTGTTAATGCTGTGTATGTGGCACATGCATCATCACTGTTGACTGATGTTTATATTCTTTGTCCCCTTTTTCACAGGTCCAGCAGCTGACGAAGAGGGCAGTAGCAGTGCTGTGGAGCAGAGGAGTAGGGACAGGGCCTCCAGACACAGTCGAAGATCATAGCCATGCCAAACTGAGTCCTCCTCTTCAGAGAGCGATGTGGCTGTGGGTGATCCTATTCCGTCAGGTGAGGCTGCTGAGGGTAAGTGTAAGGAGGTGGTTGTCATGGTGGTCGCCTCAGCAGCGGTAGGACAGGGTGCTGCCACACAGGGGCCAACTAGGGTGGAGCGGTCTCTGGGGGCTTCTGCAGTGATGGGGTGGATTGATGAAGGAGGGCATTGCCCGCTAGCCCATGTGGCCATATAAAAGCATCATACAGGATGCTCAGGCTGCACCCCTGGCCTAGAGACATGTTGATGTGCAGTCCACCCTGGAAGATTCTGCACAACCTCCTGTCCCTTGGCCATCTGCTGCGGCAGTGACCACCTCCCATGATGCCTCCACTCAGACCAATCCCCCACTTGCGGTGCCAATGAGGCCATCTCAGATGTAGTGCAGATGTAGTGCAGATGTAGTGCAGCCCCAGCTGACAAGTATTGGTGGGCAGACAGAATCTATTTGGGATGCATACAGGTTTGCGCACAGATCTTGTACATCATCACATGCAGGTATCCATCTTACTGACCCAGTTGGCAACTTCCCTCCTCTTTCGTGGTCTCTGAAGGCTGGCCATGCATTAGCCTCCACCAACACTTCCATCTCTGTGGGCAGGTTGCCCAACACTGGAGCTTCTGTGCCTCCTCCCACCATGGCCGCCCGTGCACCAGTCCTACCACCACTCGGTCTGGATCTGCCTGTGTACCTGGTTGAGGTTGAAGTCCCTAGATCAGCAGTAGAGGGGGTCACTGAGCCTTGCCAGGTGCCAACACAGGTACAGGCAATGGTGGAAGAGCAGCCACTTCAGGGCAGTGCAGGTGCCATAGTTCTCTGTTGACGACTGTCATCTGGTTGAAGGGAGTCCAGCCATGGGGCACTCACTCCCAGGCAGCAGCAGATGGTGGTTATGAGGAGGCGGATTGCCATTGCCACCCGGAGCAGGCAAAGCAGTGTATGAGTGCACAGAATGAGGCAGGGGGTCAGGATCTGACTGGACAATCTGGCTTCGGCCACAGTGATTTATGCGAGGCAGCAGGAGGTGGAGAGGTGGCATGCAAGGGATGCAGCCATTCGGAGACCCAAGGCCGAGGCAGATGAGCGGAGACCAAGGGGGCGGACTTCCATACAGGAGGGGTCCTGCAGGGTGGCAGAGCAGGAGTTTCTGCATGCCCTGCAAACACCTCCAGGAATGTACGGAGGCCCGCCTCTAGGAAGGGGATGTTGTGGTGAAGTCAGCCCTGCTGGAGACCCTTTGCCGACATTCCATCGGACTAGCCCGTAGTCAATGTAAATAGTTCCTTTGTGTTGGGTTTCATTTTTGACTTTTATTTATTTTCATTCTAGGACATTTTTCTATTCCCATTGTTTGTGTGTAAATAGTTTACATGCAAGTTTGTATGTTGTTCATATCACACTTGTTGCAGTTTCTTTATCCATGTGCACTTTTACTTTTTCCATTTTCACCAAGTGCATGGGTCCAATGGCTGTCATGTGAGTTGGGGCCTCACTGTGTGTGTCATGTTGTTACTGTAATGTTTGCTGGGGAGAAATGTGTGCATGCTCCTTGTTTGTGATGGATCTTTGCTCAATATGCATGGGTGGGCTCTTGTAAATTTGGAGAGGTGCAGTGCTTTTGGATACGCGTTTTTACCAGGTTTCTCATGCACATGTGTTGCTTGCCTTCTTGCGTTCTTTGAAATATTGTTCAATCGTGTACATGGTGTGGGTGTGTGTGTGATAGTCGTATGGCAAGGTTGGATTTGTACTCCATTTGTGAATGTGTTCACATGTGTTTGTTGATGTGTGTTTTGTCAGTGCTTGACATGTTGCCATTCTTTTAATTGACTTGGACATTTACACATGCATCTCACTTGTAGGAGTGTGGCCGTGTGTTGGTGTTGTTGGAGTGATGTTTTTTGCGTGTGTGTGTAATGGTGTGCATGCAGGTTTGGTTTGGCGATGTGTGAAATATTTAATGATTGAGTTTGGGGTCTCTCATTGGGGATGTATAATCACTTGTTTATGTGTATTCAACTTGGTTAATATTGTGTATTGTATCTGATAACAGCTCATTCACCTCTGCAAATTGGCTACTGGAGTTTGAGTTAATTGTGTGATGCATTACTTTCCGGGTCACTGATGTTTCCCTGTTCCTTTTATTTCTAATAATAATTTAGCATTTATATAGCACTACGAACCCTCAGGCATCTGTGTGCTGCATTTTATTACCCACGTTGTGTGAGGCTCATTTATGAACCTCAGAAGAATGAAAGGCTGAGTTTGGCCCTGCTGTGATTCGAACCTGTGGCAGCAGTTTCTGCAAGGATGTCAAAGCAACCCTCTACTCGCTGTGCTATCTGACCCGCGACACTTCAATCACTGCTCGATCAAATGCCGACACTTCAATCACTGTTTTGGGTATTTTGCATGTGGGTGGTCACTGTGTAGTAGTGGGCTACACTCATCACATGTGCACTCAATGTGCACAAGTGAGATTGATGTATACCTCCCAAGGTACGGTACATCTGCCATCAGCCGCTACTTGCTCTCAAATCATGCATCAGCTCTGCCACTGGAATGCAGCTGAGTCCAGCTTGAGTCTTAAGTTGCAGACTCTCTGACAGTATTCACATTACCCATCCACAGGCCTGTGAGGCTTGGGTCACTGGCATGAATGTTACCACCCCTACCTACCTACTTTTGTACAGACTGAAATGCACACAGGCATTCTTGATGACTCAGATCAATCAGTAATTCCTCAGTCTTCTGTCCTCCAGGTCATTCTGCTGCAGCACTTCAAAGCAATTGAAATGTCAGTACAACACTATGCAAATGCCACATTGCTTTGTATTGCATTACTATATCACATGGCCATTGAGTGGTGGAAGTGCAGGTGGTGCAGCAGTATGCTGTCCGGTGGATGTGCAGCTGATTGTGGTGTACCACAGAGACTTTGAAGAAGCTACAGTCCTGGATTCAACATCAGTGCTACCCGTTGATTCTGTTGATGGTGGATATGTAGCAGGTGTACTTTATGGTGGAGTGAAGCCTGAGAAGTAGCGTTAGGTTGTTTCTACACATTTGACAGCGGGTGTGGTTGTGGGGGGTGTACTAGCAGGGGGATGCCTGGGGGTTGTGGTGCTGGTCAGGGTGGGGGTGGGTGGTGTCAGGACTTCAGAGGGCTGCCTGGGAGTTGTGGCGGAGATGAGCGGGGTGTTTAGAGGGAGGTGTACTAACAGCGGGCTGCCTGGGGTTTGTGGCGGAGGTCAGGTGTTTGGTGTCAGAAATTGAGGTGGCTGCTATGACTTAGAGGTGTAGGCCAGCAGTTTAGCTGCCTTGAAACTAGGGGTGACGGTCCACAGTTTATGTATCACTCGGAGTTAGGCGTGCTGCTTGGGGTTAGGGGTGACGGTGCACAGATTCGCCAGGTTGCTGCCTGAAGTTACAAGGTGACGTTACGCAGATTTGCCGGTGCTGCCTTGAGTTACAGGATGACAGCCCATCGTTTCACTGGGGTTCTGCCTTGAATTACGGGGTGACATGCTGCAGTTTCGCCGGGATGCTGCATTGAGTTACGGGGTGACTGTAAGCAGATTTGCGGGTGCTGCCTTAAGTTACGGGGTGATGGGCCGCAGTTTTGCCGGGGTGCAACCTTGAGCTATGGGGTGGCTCAGTTTTTCCGAGGTGCTGCTTTAAGTTACGGGGTGATGGCACGCAGTTTCGCTGGGGTGCTGCCTTGAGTTATGGGGTGACGGTACTCATTTTCACTGTGGTGCTGCCTTTAGTCACAGGATGACGGCATGCAGTTTCACTGGGGTGCTGCCATGAGTTAAGGGGTGACAGTATGCAGTTTCGCCTGGGTGCTGGATGGCGGGGCAAAGGTAGGCGCAAAGGTGTTAGTTGGCACAGATTTTTGTGTGTGTGGAGGTGTGTTGTGAGCCAAGTGCTGCTAGATTTTCTTTGCGCCTCATGTTACTTTGCGCTTCTGAATCCATGAATACGCAGAACATGCAAACATTTTCAAACGTGCAAGTGGGCGCAAAGTTGTTTATGGCGCTAAGTAGTTTGCTGGGACTTTTCACTTTTTCTATGAATTAGGCCCTAAGTGTGCATGTGCTGGTAAATACACACCACACATTTCAGCGTAGAATCAAACTACTCTCTTGCAGCATGATATCACTACATTGACTTAGTAAAATATTCTCTAATGAACAGTAAAGACTCAAGTAGTTAGTGTCCGTTAAAGACAATCATACAAGTGGTCCATTCTTATTTATTTTATTTATGTTATGTGTTTATATAGTATTATAAAGCATGGCACGACACCCAAGTGTGTCAGACTAGTGCACAAATGAATGACAAACTGCAGAAGAGAGCAGCCTATGATGTGGCCAGAATAATCAACCCGTATCAATGCATGCAAATTACATCAGAGAAGCAGTAATGCAAAACTGAAAAGACTTAATTCCACCATGAAAATGACAAAACGCGGGAAAGGTGTAGAGTCTGGCGGTACTCTCAGGTAAGTGGGAGACGAGTATGGATTACATGCAATACGTCCTCATGCCATGACTCATTATTAGCCTTCAAAATTACACGTGTTGACTGACTACTTAAAAGATGATGATGCAACTGGGCACTTAATATATTCGCCAATTCACTAATATGTGCTGTCGTTAATATTCTACTGAATAACCTGAATATATGGCTAGTGTGCTCACAATGCACACGATTTAAATCAGTGCAACAGATCACGGCAGCTAAAGGTATTAGATTTTTGTGAGAGTCCTGGAGTGTTTGTTCATTTGCGTCTTTTGCAACATAAATTACACAGACATTGCTATTTTGGGCCAAACTCTCTTTTCGTCAATGTGAACATGCATCAAGCTAACAAAGGTAGTAAGTAAAGAAAAACATGGACCCGAGTGATGTGATGGAAGGGTATGTACCTGAGATCAGATTAGCAGATGCATGTTGAGCAGCTTTGATCGGAACGTGGTCAGCCTGATTCATGGAATTATTTGCGAGAAAAAGGCAGATTTGCGCACCTTTCTGCCCGAAAATCCCTGTTTGAAGTATGGGGATTTTCTGGCAGAAAGGCTCGCAAATCTGCGTTTTTCACGCAAATAATTCCATGAATCAGGCAGGGTGTATCTTTGGAAGATCTGATTGGCTGCCAGTCTAGAGATTACTTTGTTTGAGGCTCCTAGTTTCCCCTCTCTGTAATTTGGTGCCTTTGCAATGTTTTTGATGTGAAGGTCTAGATACAATGTATAAGAGTAAAGCCAAGCGATTTGGTGTCGGTGACTAAAATCTGACAGATTCTGAGATCAGAGAGCGCTGACATCCATTCCTGGGCAGTGCAACTGAGGTTAGAGGTACAGGGGAGTACACATTCTAGACTATCCAGTTGTGGATTTCACAGAGGTCATCAGATATCTTGTTCTGAAGGCAGGCTCTGACTGGCCTATAGGGCAACAGGGCAATGCCCGAGCCAAAATCGCAAAATGCTAGTGTGGGCCAATTTTTTGGGTCAAGGTGGGACACTTATCAAGCCCATTTGGGCCACTTTAATAAGTTTCTTCACTATGCGGCTAGTGGTTTTGACCAGTGTTACTGAATGAATATGCACAATTAGCATCACATTCTTTATCAAAAACCTCTCTCTTTGGTATTACTTAAACAGTCTGTCACAAAAGGAATGAATAGGCATTTGCAACTGTGAGCCACTTTTTCATTGGTGCCCGAGACAATTGTATGCCCCAGTCCAACCCTGTCTGCAGTTATGTTGAGACAAGACTATTGTTATGGCTATACGTTCATGCTTCTGATCAGTTCTCATAAGGGCCCGGCATACATTTCAAATGCAATGGAAGACAGTCTGGGGAACTCGATAAATTGAAGGAATCAATCCTAGATGAATGGGGCAAACCAGTCTGAGGACAGTTCTTTAAATGTCAATGTGTGATGTCATGCTGTGGAGAAACATCTGACAAACTATTTAACTGAAGACAACAGAAAGACCTGGGAAGATGAAGAGGCATGAAACTCAATTGGCATGAATGTGAAGTGCAAAAACTACAACATAGAGGGTGTGGACACATTCTATCATTGAAATAAAAGGTGATTACGAGGAGTGCTTAATGAAACTATTTGTCCCAAGTTATAGAGCTAATAGTTTGGGAGATGCTTATATGAACATTAAAATGAACTGGAAGCAGAACATTGTTTAGACTGTGGGGTGCATTTAAGGCCCTAAGCAGAAACCCCCCTTCACCTCAAAACCACATTTAAACATTGCCACAAAAAACGCCTGTGCTCTGCTTCCCTGGCACATGTGTAGCAAGCATTTGAACCTTTCACCCAAAACAGCTGTGCTTTGTTCCCTGGCACACGTGTGGCAAGCAGTTGAAAATTGCATTGAAGAATGGTCTTGCATTTGCTTTGCTTTCATTTATACCACAAAGTTATGTGCTGCACTGAAAAACAGCCCTGCATGCTTTATTCCATCTGAATGCTGTAAAGTTAGGCAATACATCAGAAAACAGCCTTGTTGTACTGTTCATTTCACATGAGGCACAAGGATTTCACATTGCAACTTAACACATCTTTTGATTTCCCTTTCATGTGAATGGCAGCACTCTGAAATACTAAAAATGAATGAAAAAGGCTTGGCTTTTCGTCCATGTCAAATCAAAAGAACCTTGTGCAGAGGGTCTGCCTTTCCGTGTGCATGAACAAAAGTAATTGCAAACACATTCAAAAGTTTAAACTAAAAGAAAATCCTGTGATCTACAGAACCACATTTCAAACATTAAATGAGAAATACGGCTGCACGTGTGTGAAAGAATATAAAGAAAACTTGATGTTTAAAAGCCAATGTGAAATTGTGACTTTTGCTTGCACATAAATGTCAGTGAGGGTGTGGGGTGGCTACACATGTACATTATGTTCTCCCCCACAAGGCTTCCATCACTTTGAGACTCAGAATAACCAGTAAAACCATTTCTGGGTTCAATTGGAGGCCAGGCCTCCCCCTGGAAGTCACACTTGTAAGTGAACTATTCTGCAATGACATGCAAGGGGGGTGAGGGTGTGATAATTACAGGTTCTGCCAGACTATAGGGCAGTACCAGCAGAGGGGACAAAGAAAGCCAGTGGGGCTAGTGCTTGACGAAGAAGTGTGAGTTCCTTTTGCACCCACTTCCCAGGACAAACTGACAAACCTCAAAGGGCACAATAAAAGTCCTTTGTTGCAAGCTGAGTCAGGGGGAGACATTTGGCTGTGGGGGTTAAAGCACCACCTTCCCATTTGTGGCAAATACTCCATATTGACATTAAAGGATGTATTAATTTTAGTCATTTTTCCCCAGCACTCAGAATAAGAAATAATGTTGTTTTATGATGTTTTTCCATGTCATTTCCTGGCGGATTCTCAGAGACTAAGTGCATGTTTCTAGGACTTTGTGAATTGAAATGGCCAGAAATTAGCACAACCTGCCCTCTTGTAGCAGCGCATTCAGTATTACTTAATGTGTGCTATGCATTTATCGTGTTAATTTCCGTGTTGCACTGTATGGTAGATTTTAAAATGGGGCAAATTTGCCATTTTGTGGGAAGATGGAGATGTACATTATCAATATGATTAATTATTTGCAGAGTGATAACAATTATACATTTAATGAAAATGACCAAAAGGTGCCAAGGGGCCACGCTACCTCGCACAGGGTCGGGGGTCGGCGATTGGCTTGTCTAATTCCCCATAACCTCCTGAAACCACCTATCTATTTCTTATGGTGGTGTGTTACATAAAATGGAAGTTATGATGTATAACTCAGTTTTGCTAGAAAGTTGGCTAAGAGAACAAAGAACTGTTATAAATGTCAAATAGACATGTACAAATCATTAAGTGATTCAAACAAGTAATACAAATTAAAAAAATAAAAATAGACAGATGGTGATCCCTGCCCTTGAACCAATGATGCCAGGGGGTGGGTAAAGGGATGGTATGCTGTCATATCCCAAGGTAGGAGTAATTCTAGGGTACTTCCCCCAAATTGTAAAATAAATGATGTCATTTTGGGCTATATAAGGGGGGACTGTACTAGACACAGGATCAAACACACACACCATAATCCAGGGAGATAGGAGAAAAAGGACAGAACCAGCTGATCCCATCCAAGAGAGTGCAGAGACCCGACCCTTGCCCATCTGATCCCATCCAGAGAGTGCAGAGACCAGACCCTTGCTTAGATGATCCCATCTAGAAGAGTACAGAGACCATACCCTTGCCTAGCTGATCCCATCAGGAGAATGCAGAGACCAGATCCTTGCCTAGCTGTCCAGAATCCCATCCAGGAGAGCGCAGTGACCAGATCCATTGCCCTAGGTGTCCAGAGTGACCTGAAATCCCGCTGGCTGTCCAGAATCTCAGACCAAGGCTTACTTTGTAAGTAGCAAATAACCCCAGCCCTAACTTGCATAAACCCTTCTTTTTGAAACATTACATCCCATTGAAATTCCCATAGACGTTTCCATTGGAAATCCCTTTGAAAATCCCATTGAAATTCCTAAATTGCCAATATCATTTATTCAACTTCCCTTCCTATGGAAGAAATTGTTTAGCCTGTGTATGCTAGCATATTGCCTGTTATAAATCTCTCAGTAGCCTGTATAAATCCTTAGCATTATTTTGAAGTAAATCAATGAATTCCTGTATAAGGAAATTCACGGTGTAAGCTGGTTGAAATTCGAAATTAACCCCCTTGCGCTTAGTGTTTTTCTTTAATAACTATAGTCTTTAAAATATAGTCTCAAAGAATAAGTCTCATTGTCACTGAAAAACCAAATTTGCCCGTATTGTATTGTGTGCCGTACCCCGAATTCTTAACTTGCATCTGTCCCATTGAAAACCCGAACCGTAGTCTGACTAAGAGCAATCCCTGTTTTCTAGAATCCTACCTGTATGTGTCCTTGTCATTGTCGTTGAGAACCGATTTCTGATTTTGGAAGTTAAACCCTTTTCTTAGCTGCCTGTCATCACAAATCCTGTGTAAAAACGAAATTCCATTGCTGTGTGTATTCTCTTTTGCATTTACTTTCTTCCCCTAAATCGATGTTCCTACCTTGTTTCCACATTGTTCTGTGTGCGGATTAGTAGTCTATCAGCTTCCCTAGCTCCACAAGTGTAGCAACACAAATTTCCTTCCGATTCTGTTCCATAGCCATGTGTATAATAAGCAAAAATTTAATTCTGCTGTTTTGCTCCTAAAATGGGGTTTCACTTTCTTTTCCGGCCTCCCATCTTGGGGTGGTGGACTGTATTCCAAAAATGTTTTTTCTCTCTTTATCCTGATTCCTTGCCACTTCCTTCATCCAAAGGGAATTAAGTTAGCTAATGTTTGGGGCGAGTGTTGCATGGGGGAGTGCTAAACCGTAGTGCTGTTCATTGCTTTAACATTGTTATTTTCCCTGTTTTGCCATTAAAGATTCATTTGAACTGGGATAGGATTTTGCACCAATTGTTCCATAGTAATCATTGCATTTGTATTACCCCAACATTGGTGGCTATTGTACATTGTTTGAATATTTTGCCTTTTGCATTAAATAATAAATTCATAAATATCTTATTGATACACACCGGCCTGGTTCCTGGTCATTTGTGACACAGTGTGTTTGTAAAAGGTGGGTGCTAGATGGGTTGTGGGCCTACTCAAATAAAGAGCCCCTAGTTTAGTAAAGATAAAAAGGGTTTTTATTGTGCGCCACATTCATTGTCAGGGGAAGGAGTCCCTGGTGGGAGTGTGCCGTGTTCTAAAACCTTGACAAGACCAAGTAGAGCCACTTTGTGCTACAAGTCTTGGTTGCAATTTGGGAATAGGGCCATTGCTATTATGCTGTCTGACTGTGAAATGGAATGTCAATATAAGAAAACTTTGTATATACGGCAGCAAGACTTATCCTTAGCCTCAAGCCCAGGGACCTCATCTCTCCTGCCCGAGAAAGTATTCACTGACTCCCAATTGCAGCACAGATTCAATTCAAATCCCTCTGCATCATCCACAAGGCTGTCTGGGGATGGGGGCCACTCTATCTGCAACTCTTTCTGACCCAATACTTCCCCTCTAGACACCTGCGTTCCTCTGGCAGCAACTCCTTGCATCTAAAGTGGTTTGCTCCCTTCTTTGGAAAGCCTCCCCCTCCCTATTCATCTTGAGCAGGACCACCATAAGTTCCGGAAAAGCCTCAAGACCTTCCTCTTTACCTCTTCCTTCACTCCGTCTCGTCGCAGGGGGCCAATCGCACAGTAGCTTGACTGGTGGGCCTGGGCCTTATGCATCCTCTGGGCCCTGAGCTCCCACATCTTTCATCACAGCTGCTGTCAATCCCCTGCACTTGCCTCGGCTCATCCTCCACCACTGGATGTTGCACTTACCTCTCTTCCTAGAACTTCTCCTGCAGCTCTCCATGAGAAGCGCAGCACATAAACAATACCCCTCTCCCCCTGCACTTGCACGTTCTGAACACTCAAAAGGCATGGTAGGTTTGTCTTCCACTCCCCATTGTCTCTTCTTCTTTGTTTTATTTAATTATTGAACATTGTTGTCATTACTTGTCTATCATCCCCTGTACCCTCCCTGTAGCCCTGTGGGCGCTTTGAACTGTATTTGTTTCCTGTATAAGTGCCTAACAAGTGAACAATAAATAATGAGGAAAAATAAGTTCTATAAATTGTACCTGCAGTCTGTAAAGATTTGAAAACATTTTCCTCTTCTGTCCCCAATATCGGCAGCTGAGGAAATAGATCTGCTCACATACAGCCATCCCAGACATGGACCAATCACGGACCAGGGTGGTCCCAGTCATGCCAGCACACCAGACATCCTGGCACCCAGGATGTGTATTGGAACTAGACAGCTCCAACCCACACCCTGGAGGCACATACACAAGGCATGCAGAAGCCTGCGAAAGCTTCGGTTTGCGCAGGGGTCGCATGACCAAATAAGGAATTTCATGGGTCTGCTCTACCTGGGGAAGGCAAAGGGACAAGATGGCCAAAGAACAGAACAAAGGACCTTGTGGCATGGCCATTTTAGGCACTGGCCACTGTTCTGGCCAAACTTGGTAAACGCGGTACGGGCCATTGAAAAGAGTTGAAAACACATAACAGCTGCCACCAGCTCTGTCAAAGGCACACTTGTACATTCCCCAAAAATCATTCGAGGGTGTGAAGGGCCATAAAAATGAAAAAGGGACCCCTTCGCACTGTACTGTAAGTTTCTTTGTGCACTGATAAAATATTTCTAAAGAATAGCAACAAAGTGAAAGTCTAACTGAACCAAAGTCTCCCATTACTGACAGTCTTAAGGGCATGTCAATTTCCCCATAACAAAATGAGCAAAAGCCCAGCGTAGTACAGCAGAAGGCTGTGCTCCACTGGCAAAAGTCAGGCTACGATGGTCAGACAACAGCAAAAAGTTGAGGGGTTCACAAGTGGAGGGAAAATTACCCATAAATGGAAATCTTTCCTAACACATGGCAAAGCGTATTCATGGATGTGACTCTGCAACCTCTCGCTTACGAAATGGCCACAGAAATCCCTCCATCACCCGAAGGCAGGAGTAAGTACACTTGTGCATAGGATTCGCAGCGCGGAGGTGAGTTTGCATGTCGGATTTAGGGGTGCATGCATGCGGACAGGGTTCTGATCGAACTTAGAGGTGCGCATATGCTGCGTAGTAGGGTGCTGGGCTTGTTTACAGGGGTTTGCACGCTAAAATTCCGAGTTATACCCATGTTACGAAGTGTCATGCGCATGTTGTTGGTGTGCTGGCAACAGTACGGGGGACCCCGTGCAGGGTCCATGAGATGCAGGCCTACTTGCGTTGGATCCCACACACTGTTTGAAGGGTGCTTGTATTTGCACCAGGGTGAGCGCGCAAATTTAGCTGTTCTGGCTGTTTATGCTTTGCGTGGGGGCGTGTCAGGGGATTTTCCTGGGCACGACTTGCACATACTGTTACTTTGCACAGTAAATTCCATAAATACGCATTGCATGCATTTCTTATTCTGCATGCATGCTCGCGCAGTGTCGTTTTCGGTGCTCAGCAATTGCGGGAGAGATGCCACTTTTCCATGAATCAGTGCGTCAGTCTTTAAAAGCAAACAGGGAAGCAACAATGCAATTTCCGGGTAAGATATTTTTCAATAAAGACACTTCCTTACTGGGAGGTGTTTTATTTTTTAGCTGCAACCTCATATTTAACATAGAAAAAGCTAACATTGGGAATGCTTTCACTTTCTTAGAGAGAAATGGTTTACTTTTACATGACTCCTGTGTGCCCGGGTTAAACCCGCTCCATCATAACCACGTTTGCAATTTAAATGTTTAATTTATGAAGACAACCACATTTAAATACTACACAATAACGACACATGTAATTTACTAAGTTTACTTTGCTCACTATTAAAGTAACAGCCTTATAGACCTCTGGAAGGATCATTACTGTTTGGGATAATGATCTGCCACCAAGTAATGACGTATGGCCAATCATCAATAATGGCCCCTCCATCGATCTATTAGGCTCTAGTATTATACACTTGCCTTCGTGGTGTGTCATTATTCCTCCTTTTTTATTTTATTTTATCATTGTGAATTGTTGGAAAGTGAACAGTCTTTGTGAGCCTTAGTTGCAATTGGTTGCCTCTCTGGGTTGTCAAATTAATTTGCAAAAACACAAGTGCAGAGAGTGCAAAGGTCCTGGAGCGGACATTAAGCACACTTGAACCTTAGAGATACTGAGAACCGCGCGTTTACTCCGAGGTGCTGAGAATGGACTGAATCCTGAGCTGTATTAAGAAGTAGAAACTACTAAAACACTGAGAGGTGGGAGAAGAAGAAATGCATGGAAAGGTTGAAGCCCAATAATACCCCATTTAGGGATATACGGGACCAGTTGGAAATATGTGTCAGACTTGGTTAGCTGGTAGATTCATATGAATTCTACAAGGAGAAGCAAAGTTCTCAAAGCCTGAGGGTATTAATAGTCGTAAGGGTGACAAGAAGAGGAATGAGTATCCAGAAGCTCTGTATTAGTTACTATGGAATAAGGAAAGTGAAAGTCTTAAGGATGACAAATATAAAGTAAACCAAAAGATGCAAGAACAGGGAGGTCGGAGGAAAGAGTTTTGGGATTAAGATTCGACTTGAATGAAACTATGACATTGGGAAGACTGTGAGCATTGAGAAGAGACCTGGGGAAGTGATGGTTGTAAAGAAGAGACTAAGGCCCTGATTCACAAAAGTGTTTTATAACAGAGATCAATCCCATTAGAAAACGCTCTGTGAATCAGGCCCTAGGAATCCTCATCAAGTCTCGACTACGTTGAATTATAAGAAAATATAAGCATTACAATTTGAATTGTTTTATCGCACTTCTTATTTAGTTGGTAACTCTCTGCAACAGTTACCGTGCTGCATTCGTATGCATGAAATTGACTATTGACTGCATTGTCAGTGCTGAATCCTGCACTGCATGTTATTGTAATTGGTTATGCATTGTTCGCCTGCTGCTGCGCTTGGTTTAATGCAGTGTGCTGGTGCTGTGAGTGATCGATGCATTTCAATACACTGAACCAAGGGAATTAATCGATTGATAAAGCAGAACATGCTCGTAACACAGGTGGGCATTGTGCTTATTCCTACCAAAGTAAGACAACACAAAATATTAATGACCTGCCCTTTGAATGGGTGATTTTTATTTTTTTAAATGAGCACCTGCGTTCAGTATTACTTCATGTGTGCTATGCCTTTATTGTGTTCATTTTCATGTTGTACTGTATGCTGTCATCGGACAACTGGGGCATGAAATTGTTTTTGGTTCCTGAATTAGTTTCACAGTAGTTACAATTATTTAAAAGCATTCCTGGACACAGGTTTCATTGTTCAAAATAGTTACATGGCGTGTGGTCCAGCCTGAAGAAACTGAAATCAGTGATGGCTTAGCCCCGCCCAAAACAGGTGTTTTTTTCTTCACTGCTTGTTCGGCAAGCGATCAAAGTTGATCCTATCGAAGATATTTACTGTGCATTTGGTTTTCAACTACTTTTTACGGTTCAGCTTTTGTCAGGCCTCTGGATTTCTACTTGTCCGCGGCCAGCCTTCATGCTCGAAGGACCTTATTACTGAAACTGTGCCCTACTAGAGACTGATTCACAGAGTTTTTCAAGAAGAAAACCCATTGAAACTTGCTTTTTTAGTCAGGGCCATTTTCACTGGGGTAATCTTTGCACAGGTTAAGGTGTTCTGTAATCCCACCCCGCCGCCTCTCCCCAACCCCCGGAGCTGCTTTAAAATTGGAAGATTTGCCAGTGAGAAGAAACTTTGCACAGAACAAAGGTGGAACGTCAGTGATATTTAGAACGATGAGAGCATGATAGCAGCAGGGCCGTAGAGGTCCTAATGACTTTGAGCTCAGTGGTGCTGAGAACTTAAAAGCACCTGGACCTGAGAAGTGCAGAGAACTGTGAGAGTGCTTTAACCTGAGAGGTGCAGAGAACCTTGAGAGCACTTGAACTGTTGCGGTTCTGATAATCTTGAGAGCACTTAAACCTCAGAGGTGCAGAGAACTTAAAAGCACCAGAAGTAGGGAAGTTAAGAGAACTTATTAAACGGGCCATATTGCTGAAACGTTTCCCTAGTATAGCCTGATTCACAAAGAGTGTTTCACTAGTGATAAATGCACCATGTAATGTTTTCTGCAACTCCACCCAGTACCGGCATTTGAAAGTGGAAGATTTTGAGGAAACTTTACACAGAACTAAGCACCGAGTAGGTAGTCACCAAAAAAAAAACCTGTCTATACTATACATGACCAGGGCCATTTTAAGCATTTTTGGGGCCCTGGGCATGGACATCTTTGGGGCCCCCCTCCACCTAACCAAAGGAATTAAGTGATCAAGAATAACTGGTGGCACCCCCACCCCACCGTTAACATAACCCATAGGTTGAAATGCTGCCTCACAGCATTAAAAATAAGCATGTTTGCTCCCTTTATGTCCCCTTACCCTCTTAATTCTTGCTCTAACTAGAATGATAAAGCATTTGAAAGCCAACATTAGCAATCTACGAAGAGGTTACCTCTCTTCTAGTTTAGAAACAGGATACTTTTTATCAATAGCATCCGGGAAGTTATGCAGTCTGAAGTATTAAAGCAGGATTGCATATAAAAGGTACATGAAACCCAGAATAGGCAGATAACTCACAGTAGCTACCTCATAGAATGCAAAAGTGTTTAAGGATGGATAGAGTAGACCAATTGTAAGGAAGGAGAACGCAACACATAGAATAGCATGGATAGTGAATGCAGATTAGAAGCTACCAGGAAGGTGTCTCTATCCAGACAGACTGAGATTAGAAGTGGGACATTGTTTTCAAATAGTGGTGCCATTAGAGATCAAGGGAAAGGAACAAGGGCCTGTGGTGGGCAGTATATCAATTCTCACTATTATAGTGGAAGCAACCCTATAGCCAGTAAAATCATGAGTGAGGCGTTTATGCAGATCATACCCTGAGAAGGAAATCACTCTGAATGGCTGACAATTTTGAAAGGTTTAGGGACTGGCAATTCTGAGAGGTTAGGCAATACAAGATTTAATGAGATGCCCAGGATCACACATTGCTTAAGGAGTGAATATTACAGAAGGGTGTTACGCAAAGTGGGGATGATTCTAGCTTCATTCTCTCCATCATCAAGAGAAGTATATAAAACGACTATAAAACAGCTTTGCTGCTTGTTGAAATCATTGGTCTAATCCAAACAGGATAGGACACCACATGAGGTGGTTATATGGGGTTCCCCAGAAATCTCCACTTTTAAAAACGTCGAAAACAAATTGATTAGTTGAAAAAAAAATCACAATTCGCCTATCTCAGTCCACCCAAAAAACTCCCCAATTTGCACTGTAGTAAAATAGCAATTTTTTCAGATTATCAACTTGTTTTCATTTTTGGTATTGGAGAGAAGACAAACAGTCTCATATAAAATACATGTACACAGCATGAATGGGACCACCAACTTTAGCACTTACATTATTTGGGGTCGCCTCAATGCATTTCTAAAAGTCCATGAAGTCGAGTTGGCACTTAAAGAGTAAAAGTGAGGCAAAGCGGCTTGTACTCTTTAATTTCTCCAGCTTGTCTGGTGGAAATGTAAACGCTGCAGGCAAGTAAGGCACGCAGGTGTTGTTTTCAATCCATTCCTATGGAATTCGCGTTTTCTTGACGATGTGCGAAGCCAATGTGGATGCCATAGGCATCCATTCATTGTACTCCTTCAGGAAAATCTCTTTCAGGTGTAGAACAAAGTGAACTCACGAGTTGGAGGAGTTGAGCACAGCAGGGATCTTGTCTCCGCTCCTTGGCCCACTCCCCTCTCATCAGTTCTGCAGAATTAGTTGGCCTGTTAAATGGTTAATAATGTGCAACCTCATTTAAAAAGAGGATGCATCTGTTTACGGGGTGATCCAATGGCCAATAATAATGAGACGACACCTCCCGTCTTTTAAAAAGCAGGAATAATCAGAGCGACCTACCAATAACGCTCCATTAATAGATGTACTATCAATGACTTTGAGACCGATCTACAGCGGTCACGGGAAGTTCTGTGACACATCTCCATAAGGAAATACAGAGTCTCCCATTTATATTTTTAAAAGTGAAGCAGAGAAGTGAACACTTTTTTTGGATCTAGATCCCGCTAATAAAGGAAAATAACTTATGGCATGTTTTCCCATGTAAATAGCTGTGAAAAAGTTGTTCCAGTCCGACTGTTAAGCTTATTGTGGCTGGATGTAGTGCAGGCTGTGTTCATGTGCTCTGGTTTTTCCAATGGAGATGAGTTGTGCCTTCTCTCTCTTCTTCAACCATGTAATGGGCTACAGGTAAGGTTTTATAATATTTATAATATTGATTTGTAGAAAGATTTCGGCCTTATTACAACCCTGGCGGTAAGGCAACAAGGGCGCAGGGAGTGCTACCGGCGCGTTTTTGCCTTACCGCCTCATTACGAGTTCTGCTCATGGGGCCGCCCTGTACGCCTGGTCAGACCAGACGTGCAGAGCAGCATCCGCTAGCAGAACAGGATGCTAACAACGGTCCCGTCATTAACGGTGTGGGATGTCTTGACCCACTTTTGCTCTGCAATGAGGCATCACTGTGTTCTGATGGTGCCAGAAAATTCAAAATGGCCGCAAAAAACCCTGGTGCGTGCCAAAACCTCTGAAAATCGCGCTCTGCAAAGCACAAAAAGATGGCTGCCCATCTACCACGCATGTTGCCAGTGGTGGAACAGAGATCTCACTCCTGAAACATATCACTGGGCTCCACAACAAGTGAAAATGGAGTAGAGAGGGAAAAGCAGTGCTCTGCTAAACGAAATCCAAAAATCTTGCTTTAAATCCTTTTTCGTGGTTGCTGAAACTGCAGAATGCCGGCACAAACACCCTCAAACATCCAGAATTCTTGCTGGGTGCTACAATTCACTTAGTTCAAGAAATCATTATGAACATACAATGTCCTGAAAAGCTGAAAGTATCAAAGAAATATCCACGGCAAAAGTTGCATGCCTGTGGAATCTGTCAAAATGGGGGCGCAGTACCCTCAGCCGCCTGAATGACAGCTGTCAGAAGCCTGCATGATAAACTGGAAAACCTGTATAAACTGAAGTCAATTGTTTGAAATCTAAGTGGCCTGTTCCTGAGAGTAACCTATGTTGTAATTGTTAATTCCATGGTTTAGAATCTGAAATAAGTGTTCTAGCTGCTAGTTTGAAATCACAAGTTTGTTTTAAGCCAAGGAAAAATGCAACAGAATTAACCTTTAAACTCAGCCTGGCTAAAAGCCACCCGAACTGGAATAACAGCTATCCTTCCAGCTCCTCTCCACCAGGAAATCACACCTAAGTGATGATTATAGGGTGGGGGAAGAATTTGGGCTACTGGGGCAAAAGGTCACAATGGACATCCTCCAGCTAAAGGAAATGCTAATTGTGAAGGGTCGTAAATGGCCTTTTCCAGGAACAACAGGAAGGAGACTGCTTTTGAACCGCAGGGAGACAGAAGGAGGCGGAGACAAACAGCCATCTGTGGCTGAACATTCACAAAGAACATTTTGTTTAAATACATTTAACTTACTATGTAAAATTGTGCAAAATATAGAAATAACAACATTGCTAATGGAATTTCTGGAGGTATGGGTGAAAAGGCGCCAGAACTCTGTGACATGTTCTGGGAAGAAACAGCAGAAAATGTGATATTACACAAAATGTATTTAGGCAAGAAGTATGAAACGTTATATACTTATGCCCATGTTATACGCGCACACTTGTACAAATGTGCTGATAAACTGGACATTGTGTTCCTGATAAAAAGGGCGAAATTCAGTGGAAAGCAGACACAGGATCCTACAGCGATGGGGTTTTGAGGAGTATCTGCTACACAAAATATGTAATCTGTATATAGGATTGTTATAGAGGTTGCACATGTGGAAATATGTATTATACCAAAAGTAGATTTTGTGTTCAAGAGGCTAGGGGTGGACTCTAAGCCTCATAAACCCACACCATTAAGGTGAGACCCTGTTTCTCTCCTCCTATCAAGGCAGAGAGGAGACCTTGACCAATCCCTGTCCAAGGGGCGAGCTTAGGATAAACCAGCATACACACCCCTATATCATAAGCATAAATAGAGACAGCTCAGCACTCAGAAACACACACAGATTCACTCACTATCCTGATGCTGGTGGAGCACCCTGTCACAGAACTATCCACCTTACTTGCTCCAGACTCCAGAAACTTGCAAAGCAGAAAGGCCCATTTTATAGCTGAACCATTCTCAGCTAGGCCTTAAAATTCCAGAATCAGAATCTCACCACCTAAGGGGAAGTTTCAAAATATATACAGCCGGGCTGTGCTGTACTACTTGCCCGCTGAAACAATTATCATCGGAACCAAAAAGGACAGATCCAGTCCATCCCGTCCCGTTCTGTGACCAGAGTGCATTGCAGATCCGGTCCAGTCCTGCCGTGCGGTGACCATAGCGCCTTGCTGATTGAAAACCCAGTACAGTCCGGTGTGGCCAGCAGTTTTTCCTGACCAGAATCCCTTACCAGAATCCTGACGGTTCCATGTAAAAACATATCATTTCAACTTCTGCTTGTAGTTAACATCCACAGCTTTAATTTGCATCAAAAACTGCATTGCCAATCCATATAGTTCTCCCGTAATCGCGATTAACGGGCACTGAAAAGTTTGCTGCAAATTTCGTTTTTGCAAATTTATTACACGTGTAAAACAGCTTTTGATTGCTTCCGACCTTAGTTTTAAGATTTCCCATTGCTTCTTAGTATCAAATCATTGCTAGTGTTTGTATGTAACTATCCAAAGAGGCTCCCATAAGAATAAAACGATTTCAGCAATTTAAACCACATTTAGTGTTTTTACCCAATCCATTTTCAAGATAACTTTAAAACCATTATGACCGCTTGCCAATCAATTCTGTTTTTCTCTTGTGTTGCTGGGGGGAAATTGGGATTGATATTTTGTTTGAATTCTGCCATTCCTGAAACCTGTTCTCTCCTCCTATCTCTTTACATTGCCTATTGGGGGGTTGAGGGGTGTGCAGGGGGGAAATAGTAACCACACTGCTATTTGATCTGAACACACACACAAAAGTATTATTGTGCTGAATTGTTTGTCAGGGGTGAATGGGATGAGCAGGATGAGAATGTTTGGCTGCAGGAAATCAAACAGCAAGCCACTGCCACAGAATTAGATATATGGCAGGATCAGGGTCCATTACACCAGGCACTTAGTGAACTGTAAATGGCCCCAAGGGTAAAAGAAGAGCAATGTAAAATTGCCAAAATAACAGCATACCTGTACCTCCACATTGGAGTAATACAGGAAAAATATGCCGAAAACCTAGACCTGGCAAAAAGGCGAGTACAATCCCTATAGAAGGCCCAAACTGATCTGGACTCTGTAGAGCAAAGGCTACAAACGAGCCAAGAATCAGAGAGTGAAACCAGACAGTACCTGACAAACGTAAAGTAAGATGTGGATCTCCTGCAGCAAGAGAAGATAGAGCAAGATACCAAATTACTGGCACAAAAAAAAGAGTGTCAAGAAAGGTTGGACTCTTTAAAACAGAGCCAACAAAAACTGGCGGAACAATTAACCTTTAATAGAGTCTGTGCAGAACAGCTCCACGTCTTACAAGACCAGATAGACCAAGTAAAAGAAGAAAATAATAAATTAATTCTTAAAGACCTTGAATCCCAAACAGAATTTGATGAAGAGCACCACAAGGTGCATTAAAAAAACAAAGGGACGACCTGGATGCACAGAGGGGTCCTCTAATTCAGGAAAGGGACGCCTTAGGCCAGGAAGTCAGCCATTTAAAAATCAAGGTGTAAGAAAATCAACTGGCCTTTCAGGGACTGGGTGAACTCAAAATGGACTACGAAAAGCTGTTGGAGCACACCAGGAGGGCGGGAGAGGCTCTGGCAAAGAATGACCAGGCCAGTAAGGACAGAACTCAGGAGGTGAGCCTCCTGCAGCAAAAATTGGCCCAATACTCCCAAATCAGACAGGAAGCACAGAGAGACAATGCGGTGTAAGCGGATTCAATTCAACACTACAGCTAAGTCAATGCCTAGTCTGGGATGCTGAGGGAAACCCTTATTGATATATTTTTATGTCCAGTTCGTTTACTCTGGATGACAACCCTTATATAACACCCCTCTCTTAGAATCCCCCTGACCCCACTGAGCCAAGAAGTAGGTTTGTTTTGCAAATTAAAAGGTTTATTTGAAAATTAAACAATATATATATATATATATATATATATATATATATATATATATATATATATATATATCAATCACACTTTTATAATAAATTAATGTTTGGTAGCACACTTGTGAAGATGATTTTGATCAACAATGGATATTGTTATAGTGGTACACTCTTTTTAATGGCTTAGAAGTTGATATAGAGAGGATAAAGTAGCTGAGAATGCTTTTATGGCTTCAAGGACAATGCAATGATGAATGAAAATGCAGTACAGAAACAGAAAATAAACTTGATATGACTTCAACAAAAGACAATGTAATCACTTTTCTTTGACAATTCACCCCCCCCCCCCCCGCCCCCCTCTATGCAAGGTAAAGAGATGGGAGGAAAGCAAACAGTTCTCAGGAATGCAATCAAATATAATTCAGTTCCCCCCTAGCAAGCTTAGAGGAAAACAGGTAGGAGTTTTAAACACAGGCAATATACTTTGATGTGGTTGCAATTAAGTGAAAAAGATGCAAAAAATGCTTTTAATTCCCTATAGGAGGTTCAGGGTGAGTGAGAGATATTTAAATTAATTTAGGATCACTTTAGCAATGCTCTATGAATGATTGTCAGGTTGCACACGAATTTCAGCAAGGAAAGCAAGGACAAATATTTTTACACGTGGCTGAAATTAAGCAAAATGTCAAATCGCTACAAATTTAGACGCGTGTGTCGAGCGCAATTACGGAGGCACTATAAGGAGTAGCAAGTCGGTTCTAGGCTCGTTGGAAAGCTTAGAATCTTAGCTTTAAGATGACAAGCACAAACGGTTCCAGAGATAGGGCCGATGTAGTAAAGATAGTTTTTCGGATTTGAAATTTTAAAGCTCCGAATGACAGATGACAGTTTTCAGTTTTAAAAATGACAGAATTACATGATTTTATGAGGCAGTCTAATAGACTAAAATATTTTGGATTAGATTATTTTAAACTAAGAGATTGGTTTTGGCACAGTGCTAGCTGGGTACTCACACTAGATTTTGGACAGGAATGCGACTTCGTCACCGATCGGGTCAGATTGGCTGGACTTCTGCTAGCGGTTCTTCACAGCGATCTGGTCTCTGGGTCTCTGGTTCCGTTACAGCACTGCTTTCTGGATACTGCTACAGGTTCTTGCAAAAGTTCTTGGCAAAGAATTCAAACAGCTCGCCCGGCTGTTGAATAGTTTGGTTGGTTTTGAGGCCTGCTGAATAGGATTCAGCTTGTGGATTCAGGCCACTCTGCTACAAATTCTGGAGTTCATTTCTGGTCTCTGGAGATTGATGGATTTGAAGTCTGGATCTCTGGATGTGAAGTCTGAAGTCTCCCGGCAAAGCGTCCCGCAAGAAACTGGAAAGTGAATGTCCACCTGGGTTCCAGTGGCTCCTTTTTATGTGTTTTGAAAATGGGTGTGTGCCTGGGCCTAGCTAAGCCTGCCCCTCTCACTTATCATTGGCCATGCTTTCCTCTCTCCCTTGATTGGGGAGCTGGGTTGTGTGTCATCTTTATGGCTTAGAAGAAAGACACTCCCCTTGTCAATGTGCACACAAATCTATTTCTGATCCACATACATATTTCCCAGATACACAATTTGTTGAAATTACATGTACGTATTACAGATTCCTTATGGTCCATGCTTGTCCGACTCTGATCTTCCTGGGGGCTTGCATTAAAAAATGACAACTTAATTTCGTTTTTAATTGGTTTACCAATGTTAAATCTGTATCAAAAAATACACCAATGTACACCGTCCTTCTACACACATTCCAGTCATTTACTAGGTTTCTAGCATAAACCCGGTGTCTGTAATATCAATAAATAGCGGGGTTTCGCCTCAGAACATGGTACAAAGTTGAATCAAGTCTTGAATTGTGGGGACATTTCTTGGATTAAGGTTCTCCAAATTGCACATTTCTGTTAGCTTAATACAATATTTTAGAAGCATTTAACTTAAACATATATTTGCTGCTATAGGAATCCACACTCAAGTCTGGCCCGCCCCTCGAAGCTGGGTGGGTCAGCTCACATGTCCCTGCTCCCAGGCAGAGCTCTGTTTATAGTCCACATCCAAAATTAACATACTCCATTCAAGGGAAAGAGTCTATTGTGTGGGTCTCTGAGGTGAGAAGGTGTCCCAGCCTCTTGGCCTGTTAATTGAATCAGATTGTCTCTGGGAACAGCAGGTGGTTAAGAATTTTAATTAACCAACAGGCTTTGAAGTCCCAGTTAGGCTGGATCCTCTGGCACTCCTGAGATACAGTCCCACTGTCAGAGTTTAGACCGCTAGCGCCGGTTTGTGGACAAAGCTGGTACTGCACCCATTTTTGGGATCTGTCTTGAATTAATGCATTTCAATAGAGTGGTCTTTTGCTTGTTAGTATAGGACCCTTGCTTAACATTGTTTTGATGGCATCCTTACAGTAGAGTGGTGATGTGGAACCCCCCACAAGAAGGTTGTATCTTTAGAGTGGTCTTGTGCCCATGATTTTAGCAACTTTTTGACATTAAAAAAACGGATTTTGAACAGAACCACCTTTCTTTGCACTGGTGGGTGGCAGATTAGGTGACCATTTTGGTGTGCGCAAACTGCGCAGTTCTCCTGGATTCTGGAGTGAATGTGGGCGGCGACAGCTCATCCCCACATCTACCCAGACTATTGATTTAGTTTGTTCTGGGATAGAATAATGGGCGGCGACAGCTCATCCCCACATCTACCCAGTCTATTGATTCAACATGGGTCAAAACCCTTGACAAGCCCCCCCGCCCGACTGCGCTTTGATTTTGAGTCGATGGGAGTCGGGTGCAAAGGATGTTTTGATCCACGCTCTGGTATGTCCGCATCATCTTCTTCCAATTCTGTAGATGGCACAGTTCAGCATCTTTTCCTCCATCCAGTTGGATCGATCGGTTCTCCTCGCCGGTCCTGAAAGGAATATTGGGCGGTACCCTGGGCCCCTCGGATCTCTGCTCCAGGTCCCCGAATCGTTCTCCTTGGTCAGTCTCCATGGTTTCATCTCTCCTAGGATGATAAAGCAAAAGCGGCAATACTATTGATATAGTGTGGCGGCATATACATTTTCTGCATCAGGATACATTTTTCAGTCTTATTTTAAAACAAGATATAACATGAAACATTTTTTTTTCCAATCATAATATTTTAGAGACTATATGTGGGATATTTTAGGATGGCAACTGAATTAATCTGGCGCGATCCCCTCTGGTATTGCAGAGGACTCCTCCAGTTGCTGCAGAGTGTGCCTGGGATGGCAACACTTTAGCTGATTTATATGTACCCACTTGTCTTCCCCTTCCGCCAGACTACCTTTGGGGATGCGGATCTTATAGGCTACAGGGGGGATTTTGTCTAAAATTTCAAACGGTCCCTTCCAGGTAGGCAAACATTTTCGCTGTTTGGCCTGGTTCCTTTGGAAATTCTATAGATAGACCCGGTCTCCCACAGTATATTCCTTCCTGGTGGTCTTCAGGTCATAGTGGGTTTTCATGCTATCAGCTGATCTTTCTAGATTCCGCTGAGCATAGGCAAAAGCATGTTGAAGGTGTTTCCTTAAATTCTCCACATACTCATGAGTTGTGGAGGCATTTATCAACGTCTACTCTTGGGTCCTGTAGAGCAAATGCTGGGGAAGCACCATCTTGCGTCCGGTCATCAACTCAAATGGTGACATTTTAGTTGCAGATGGAGGGGTAGATCTGATGGCCATTAGGACCAGAGGTAATCGGATATCCCAACTTGGCCCAGAATCTGCCACAAACATTTTTGAGATGCTCACAATAGTTTGGTTGTATCTCTCTACTGCTCCAGAAGAAGCTGCCTGTAAGCAATGTGTAGCTTCCTTTTGACCCCCAGTATCTCCCCCATTTTTGTCATTACTTCACTGGTGAAGTGGCTACCCTGTCTGACTCAATCCTTTGAGGTAGACCAAAACGGGAAAAGATGTGGTTAATCATCAGGGCAGCTGCTGTTTCTGCCTTGCAATTTGGGGCCGGGAGACATTCCACCCACTTGGTAAACAAACATGTGACGGTCAACATGTACTTGTTTCCTCTAGACGAACGAATTACAGGGCCTACGAAGTCGATTTGCAAATCTGACCATGGCAGTGTCATCCCCCTCTTTTGGAGAGGCGCACGGTGTGTGAGGGATGATGGCTGAAATTGTGCACACACAAGACACCCCTTCAAGTATTGGTCGAGGTCCTGCCCCATGCAACCTCTCTTAAGATTTCCAGTGTTGTGTGAAACCCCCTATGATCGGCGGTGGCTGCATCATGGGCGTGACTTAACATCAGGCTTCGGAATGAGGTAGGGACCACCCACTGATCATGGCCAGCTTTTGATTTCCTTACCAACAAACAGTCTTGGATTCGGAACCTTTTTGGACATTTCATCAACACTCTTAGGTCCTCTTTCCCAATGTAATCGGTATGCGTCAGGGGAAAGTTCTCAGGGTCCTCAATGTGTTGGTAAAACTTACCAATTATTGGATCCCCTTTTGAGCCGTAATTAAATCAGCATCAGGGGTCTCCTTACTCCATTGTGCAGTTGAAAGATCATTGTGAGCATTTGTCGGGGACCTAGTGATAGCAGTGACCTGGATTTCCCCCAACAGGGACTCTATTTCTATTAGATCCCCTTGGATGGCCCCGGTTTTGGCCAGCTGATCAGCTAAGTCATTTCCAGTTTTGTCTGGTCCCTCTACTTTGGAATGACCATTGATCTTCTTCCAGTAGATGGTCATCCCATTCGAGGTAAACAGATCATTAATGTTTTGAATTAACTGCCCATGTTTCAAAGGTTTGTTATTAGCACATAACATGCCTCTGGTTTTCCAATTGACCAGGTGCTCCACGAACCCGTTCCGTACATAATCCGAATCTGTGATTATGACCAGTTCGTGGAGTTGATGTTGGACAGCAGTGAGGATGGCCTGATGCACAGCCATCAACTCTGCCACCTGACTACTTCGGGGACCAATTTTGTATCCAGCGGAGGGTTCTGGAAACTCATTCACCCATGCGTTCCCCACGCCGGCCACGAGTTCTTTTTCCCCGTTGTTGTCAACATGGTAAGAGCATCCATCCACATAGACAGTGGGCATTCCCTCACACTTGTCTTCTTCAAAGACTTTGTGTGGGGAATTAAGGTATGCCTCCATGTTGTCCTTGATTTTTAGACTTTCGTCCTCGAGACAGTTTTCTCTGGCACAATCATCCAAGTCAGCCAGACCTTGCGCGAGGGGACTCTTCTTGTTTTGGCCATATCTGACCTCCACAGGAAAACCTTGCATTGACAGAATCCAGGAAGTAATTCGGGAATTACTCACATTTCCGGCCCGGATTCTGTCACTTTGGAGATATTGCAGAGGCTGGTGTGGAGTCTCCACTATGATGTGTTCCGCCTGGATAAACGGGCGGTAATTCTTCAATGCCCACACCGTTGCCAGGAGTGCCTTCTCACAATCGTTGAATTTTTCCTCCACAGAGGATAAAGTTTTGCTCGCATAGGAGATTACTTTATTTACCTTGTCATGCTTTTGGTATAATACTGCTGTCAAGCACGTATTAGAAAACCCTGTCTCCAGGAAGAACTCCTTGTTTCTGACAGGGTAAGCTAGGCAAGGCGCTTGTGAGAGGCTTCTCTTGAGTTGTCTTACTGCCTCGGATTGTTCTGGACCCCATTCCCACTTGACCCCCCTTCAAGAGATGAATCAGGGGTCTAGTGATCTCTGCGTAGCCTTCAATGAACTTTCTGCTGTAATTAGTCAGTCCAAGGAGGCTCCTTAGCTCCTGCAGAGTTGTGGGATCCTTCAGTTTCTGAAGTGCTTCCACTTTCTTTTCTTGGGGACAGAGACCCTGAGGAGTAATCTCATGCCCCAAGAAATTAACACAGGTTCTACATCACTGTGCTTTCTGAAAGGAAAGTTTTGCTCCGGCGGCCCTCATCTGTGTCAGAACATAACGGATCTCCGCTATGTGTTCTTCCACAGATTAACTTTTGATGAGGACATTATCTACATAAGGCAGGTTACCCCTCGCACCCAGGTCGGGCATGGCCTTATGTAGGAAAATGTTGAATTCATTGCCGGAGTTGAGGTATCCGAAGGGAGTCCCGGTCCATGTGTACTGCTGGCCCCCAAAGGTAAAAGCCAGTTTGTATTGGTCCTCCCTACTGACAGGCACGGTCCAGTATCCATTGGTCAGGTCTATTGCTGTGAATACTTGTGACCCCTGAATCTGGGCCAGCCCTTGGTCAATGTAGGGCAGAGGCCATTGGGAAGTATGAACCCGTTTGTTGAGCTCCCTAAGGTCGGCACAGAGTCTCCACTGGCCGTTTAGCTTCAATATTCCCAGCACCGGATTATTGAAGGTGCTGTGTACTGGATGGATTATTCCGCGGGACTCAAGGTTCTTAACTATTTCAGTAAGGGACTCCATGGATGCGAGAGGCAAGCGATATTGCTTCACAAACACTGGAGTCATGCCAGGGTCCATGGGAATTGTTGTTGTGTGGATGTCTGTGCGACCACAGTCATATGAGTCTACTGCAAAGAGATCTTGGAAATCCAAGAAAACTTGTTTCAACTTTTGCTTCTGTTCCAGAGTCACGCAGGCATCAGCCAGGTTGACTCTCTCTTCCACCATCTGCCTGAAGCCTGGAAAGACTTCTGGTTTTGCTATCTCAGCGGCCTCCTCCAGCTGGGTGGAGAAGTCCCTGGTCAGAGTGCTGATTTGGACTGGAGGCTTCAGGTGGGAAAGGCAGCCCTCATGGACCTGGAAAATCACCTCACCCCTCCTGAAGTCACAAGTCACATCTTCCTTACCATAAGGGCAAGATGTGTACACCAGGACGTGCCCCCCATGCCGGGTAAAGATACTGTATGGTGTTGTATTGTCATCACTGTCACTGTTAAAACAGTCCTTGGGGATTGGTCCTAACAGTTCATTTCCTAAATCAATGGAGAAATGTCGGTCATCAGCCGCCATTCCAATAATGGTGCCTGCGGCTAGTGTACTACTCTGTAAGTCGCTGTTATCCACCTCTATTGGAATGGTGTCATGTTCTATGTTGACTAATGGTGTTGGGTTTACCCCTAACCCTTGTTGTTGGAGAGAAGCATTTAGATGAATATAAGCATCAGGGTTTTTCAATTTTTGTCCTCTTTTAACTTTCAATTCCAGGGAGAATTGTCGGGTCCTTTCTGGGATGGTGACTTCCTCTTTAAGCTGAATTTCAACTGCATAAGGTAGCAATTGAGCTGACCTAAATGCTTTTTCTGGATCATCAAAGCCTATGGGATTATCCGCTAATCGGGACCAAGCTTTGAAGTTTATTAGGTCCAAACTAATGGCAAAGCGATTGAGAATGTCACTGTCTAAGTAAAAGGCGGCAGTGACGTCTCGCACGACCCAACAATTATGGACTATGCTCTTGTTGCCAATGGAGATTTTGAGCATACACCTGATTGGCAGGAGATGTTTGGAATTGGGTGCTTCCAGGTCCATTTCCCATTTGTCTATCAGTTTAAATGTGGGAATGGCTGGATCTTTTGGGAGTTGGCAGAACATGGCTTCGCTGATGAAGCTCTTACCGTTGTTCACACACACTCGGGTGAGAACAGAGTCCTTCCCATCATTTAACTGAACAGGGATGAACAACTGCTCTCCAATTTGCTGAATATCGGCCAGGCTCTGAGCTGATTTCACATCTTTCTGGACTATAGGAGTGGGAGTGTCTGATTGTGGATTGGTAAAGAATTTCAGAGTGTTTCCTTCCAGTGTGGAATACCACCTTAAACTGGAAGGAAGGTTGATTTTCAGAAATAGAGAGGACCCTCCATCACCAGTCTGTTGTCCTACTGCTATTACTGTCACGTCTGGAATTTGGTTGTTCTGGAAGTGAAATTCTACTTGGTCAGATTTTTGTTCACCCATGTGGCAGGTGCCATTTAAACTAACATGGTTGACACTATGTTTTAATTTTATTGGTTGGCTAGTCTGGTTCCAGAGGACCTTGTTTACGCAATCTATTAGGGGTGACAACCTTCTCAGGAGGTCATTCCCTAGTAAACAAGGGGTGCCCTCTGGAGTCACTACTATGACCGGGTGTTTCACCTTGTGTCGCCCAATTTTCATGTCCAAATCTGCAGTCCCCTCGACGGGAATTTCCTTCCCGTCGAAGTTCTGGAGTTGTCCAGGAAGAGAGGTGAGAGGAATACGGTAATTCTCCCCCCTTCCTGCATTTAGTTCATCAAAGGCCCTTTTGGAAGTAGGGAGGGAGTGGATGGGGAATAGGTTTGTTTTGTTTTGAGGGAGTGGGAGAGGTGGGGAGGCAACAGGAGGAGACGCCCTGTTGCCTCCCCACATTCGAAAAAAAAAAGATGGCGCCACCAGTGGAAGGGCTTTGCATGACTGCAAACAGCGGGTGGAGAATGTGTATTCTAATCCGCTGTTCCAGCCACCCTATTGGCTCAGCAGCCTTCCACAGGTGCGAATGGTGAAGGAACTCTAAACCCAGTCGCTACACAAAACACCTGAAACAAAATCCTGGCACAGTCTGCATTTAAGAAAGAGGGTGTGGCTGTCAAGGATGAGCCACTAATATAAACATAAACATGTCATCACAAACTCACCAGCCTTGTGAAGTAAAGATAATTCCATTTCTATTTAGTTTCCTAAATTCTGTCACAGGTACATTAATGACCCTGGCCTATGAACCATGCATCTGAAAACGATAACAGCACGGGATCAGGGAATGCCATTGTCAATTCACTCGTTTATAAATAATTTTTGGTATTGGTAGTCTTTGCAATTCTCACCACTCTTACCACTCTTACCGCACTATCAGCAGTAATTTAGAATATATTTTATGTAGTATGGCTATTGTTTTATTCATCGACTATAAAACAGCTTTGCTGCTTGTTGAAATCATTGGTCTAATCCAAACAGGATAGGACACCACATGAGGTGGTTATATGGGGTTCCCCAGAAATCTCCACTTTGAAAAACGTCGAAAACAAATTGATTAGTTGAAAAAAAAATCACAATTCGCCTATCTCAGTCCACCCAAAAAACTCCCCAATTCGCACTGTAGTAAAATAGCAATTTTTTCAGATTATCAACTTGTTTTCATTTTTGGTATTGGAGAGAAGACAAACAGTCTCATATACAATACATGTACACGGCTTGAATGGGACCACCAACTTTAGCACTTACATTATTTGGGGTCCCCTGAATGCATTTTTAAAAGTCCACAAAGTCGAGTTGGCACTTAAAGAGTAAAAGTGAGGCAAAGCAGCTTGTACTCTTTAATTTCTCCAGCGTGTCTGGTGGAAATGTAAACGCTGCAGGAAAGTAAGGCACGCAGGTGTTGTTTTCAATCCATTCCTATGGAATTCGCGTTTTCTTGACGAGGTGCGAAGCCAATGTGGATGCCATAGTAACCCATTCATTGTACTCCTTCAGGAAATCTCTTTCAGGTGTAGAACAAAGTGAACTCAGGAGTTGGAGGAGTTGAGCACAGCAGGGATCTTGTCTCCGCTCCTTGGCCCACTCCCCTCTCATCAGTTCTGCAGAATTAGTTGGCCTGTTAAATGGTTAATAATGTGCAACCTCATTTAAAAAGAGGATGCATCTGTTTACGGGGTGATCCAATGGCCAATAATAATGAGAGGACACCTCCCGTCTTTTAAAAAGCAGGAATAATCAGAGCGATCTACCAATACCGCTCCATTAATAGATGTACTATCAATGACTTTGAGACCGATCTACAGCGGTCACGGGAAGTTCTGTGACACATCTCCATAAGGAAATACAGAGTCTCCGATTTATATTTTTAAAAGTGAAGCAGAGAAGTGAACACTTTTTTTGGATCTAGATCCCGCTAATAAAGGAAAATAATTTATGGCATGTTTTTCCATGTAAATAGCTGTGAAAAAGTTGTTCCAGTCCGACTGTTTATTGTGGCTGGATGTAGTGCATGCTGTGTTCATGTGCTCTGGTTTTTCCAATGGAGATGAGCTGTGCCTTCTCTCTCTTCTTCAACCATGTAATGGGCTACAGGTAAGGTTTTATAATATTTATAATATTGATTTGTAGAAAGATTTGGGCCCTATTACAACCCTGGCGGTAAGGCAACAATACCGCAGGGAGTGCTACCGGCGCGTTTTTGCCTTACCGCCTCATTACGAGTTCTGCTCATGGGGCCGCCCTGGTAAGACCAGACGTGCAGAGCAGCATCCGCTAGCAGAACAGGATGCTAACAACGGTCCCGTCATTAACGGTGTGGGATGTCTTGACCCACTTTTGCTCTGCAATGCGGCATCACTGTGTTCTGATGGTGCCAGAAAATTCAAAATGGCCGCAAAAAACCCTGGTGCGTGCCAAAACCTCTGAAAATCGCGCTCTGCAAAGCACAAAAAGATGGCTGCCCATCTACCACGCATGTTGTCAGTGGTGGAACAGATATCTCACTCCTGAAACATATCACTGGGCTCCACAACAAGTGAAAATGGAGTAGAAAGGGAAAAGCAGTGCTCTGCTAAAGGAAATCCAAAAATCTTGCTTTAAATCCTTTTTCGTGGTTGCTGAAACTGCAGAATGCCGGCACAAACACCCTCAAACATCCATAATTCTTGCTGGGTGCTACATTTCACTTAGTTCAAGAAATCATTATGAACATATAATGTCCTGAAAAGCTGAAAGTATCAAAGAAATATCCACAGCAAAAGTTGCATGCCTGTGGAATCTGTCAAAATGGGGGCGCAGTACCCTCAGCAGCCTGAATGACAGCTGTCAGAAGCCTGCATGATAAACTGGAAAACCTGTATAAACTGAAGTCAATTTTTGAAATCTAAGTGGCCTGTTCCTGAGAGTAGCCTATGTTGTAATTGTTAATTCCATGGTTTAGAATCTGAAATAAGTGTTCTAGCTGCTAGTTTGAAATCACAAGTTTGTTTTAAGCCAAGGAAAAATGCAACAGAATTAACCTTTAAACTCAGCCTGGCTAAAAGCCACCCGAACTGGAATAACAGCTATCCTTCCAGCTCCCCTCCACCAGGAAATCACACCTAAGTGATGATTATAGGGTGGGGGAAGAATTTGAGCTACTGGGGCAAAAGGAGACAATGGCCATCCTCCAGCTAAAGGAAATGCTAATTGTGAAGGGTCGTAAATGGCCTTTTCCAGGAACAACAGGAAGGAGACTGCTTTTGAACCGCAGGGAGACAGAAGGAGGCGGAGACAAACAGCCATCTGTGGCTGAACATTCACAAAGAACATTTTGTTTAAATACATTTAACTTACTATGTAAAATTGTGCAAAATATAGAAATAACAGCATTGTTAATGGAATTTCTGGAGGTATGGGTGAAAAGGCGCCAGAACTCTGTGACATGTTCTGGGAAGAAACAGCAGAAAATGTGATATTACACAAAATGTATTTAGGCTAGAAGTATGAAACGTTATATACTTATGCCCATGTTATATGCGCACACTTGTAGAAATGTGCTGATAAACTGGACATTCTGTTCCTGATAAAAAGGGCGAAATTCAGTGGAAAGCAGACACAGGATCCTACAGCGACGGGGTTTTGAGGAGTATCTGCTACACAAAATATTTAATCTGTATATAGGATTGTTATAGAGGTTGCACATGTGGAAATATGTATTATACCAAAAGTAGATTTTGTGTTCAAGAGGCTAGGGGTGGACTCTAAGCCCCATAAACCCACACCATTAAGGTGAGAACCTGTTTATCTCCTCCTATCAAGGCAGAGAGGAGACCTTGACCAATCCCTGTCCAAGGGGCGAGCTTAGGATAAACCAGCACACACACCCCTTTATCATAAGCATAAATAGAGACAGCTCAGCACTCAGAAACACACACAGATTCACTCACTATCCTGATGCTGGTGCAGCACCCTGTCACAGAACTATCCACCTTACTTGCTCCAGACTCCAGAAACTTGGCAAAGCAGAAAGGCCCATTTTATAGCTGATCCATTCTCAGCTAGGCCTTAAAATTCCAGAACCAGAATCCCACCACCTAAGGGGAAGTTTCAAAATATATACAGCCGGGCTGTGCTGTACTGCTTGCCTGCTGAAACAATTATCATCGGAACCAAAAAGGACAGATCCAGTCCATCCCGTCCCATTCTGTGACCAGAGTGCATTGCAGATCCGGTCCAGTCCTGCCATGCGGTGACCATAGCGCCTTGCTGATTGCAGACCCAGTCCAGTCCGGAGTGGCCAGCAGTTTGTCCTGACCAGAAACCCTTACCAGAATCCTGACGGTTCCATGTAAAAACATATCATTTCAACTTCTGCTTGTAGTTAACATCCACAGCTTTAATTTGCATCAAAAACTGCATTGCAAATCCATATAGTTCTCCCGTAATCGCGATTAACGGGCACTGAAAAGTTTGCTGCAAATTTCATTTTTGCAAATTTATTACACGTGTAAAACAGCTTTTGATTGCTTCCGACCTTAGTTTTAAGATTTCCCATTGCTTCTTAGTATCAAATCATTGCTAGTGTTTGTATGTAACTATCCAAAGAGGCTCCCATAAGAATAAAAAGATTCCAGCAATTTAAACCACATTTAGTGTTTTTTACCCAATCCATTCTCAAGATAACTTTAAAACCATTCTGAAGGCTTGCCAATCAATTCTGTTTTTCTCTTGTGTTGCTGGGGGGAAATTGGGATTGATATTTTGTTTGAATTCTGCCATTCCTGAAACCTGTTTTCTCCTCCTATCTCTTTACATTGCCTATTGGGGGGTTGAGGGGTGTGCAGGGGGAAATAGTAACCACACTGCTATTTGATCTGAACACACACACAAAAGTATTATTGTGCTGAATTGTTTGTCAGGGGTGAATGGGATGAGCAGGATGAGAATGTTTGGCTGCAGGAAATCAAACAACAAGCCACTGCCACAGAATTAGATATATGGCAGGATCAGGGTCCATTACACCAGGCACTTAGTGAACTGTATATGGCCCCAAGGGTAAAAGAAGAGCAATGTAAAATTGCCAAAATAGCAGCGTACCTGTACCTCCACATTGGAGTAATACAGGAAAAATATGCCGAAAACCTAGACCTGGCAAAAAGGCGAGTACAATCCCTAGAGAAGGCCCAAACTGATCTGGACTCTGTAGACCAAAGGCTACAAACGAGCCAAGAATCAGAGAGTGAAACCAGACAGTACCTGACAAAAGTAAAGTAAAATCTGGATCTCCTGCAGCAAGAGAAGGTAGAGCAAGATACCAAATTACTGGCACAAAAAAAGAGTGTCAAGAAAGGTTGGACTCTTTAAAACAGAGCCAACAAAAACTGGCGGAACAATTAACCTTTAATAGAGTCTGTGCAGAACAGCTCCACGTCTTACAAGACCAGATAGACCAAGTAAAAGAAGAAAATAATAAATTAATTCTTAAAGACCTTGAATCCCAAACAGAATTTGATGAAGAGGTGCATTAAAAAAACAAAGGGACGACCTGGCTGCACAGAGGGGTCCTCTAATTCAGGAAAGGGACGCCTTAGGCCAGGAAGTCAGCCATTTAAAAATCAAGGTGGAAGAAAATCAACTGGCCTTTCAGGGACTGGGTGAACTCAAAATGGACTACGAAAAGTTGTTAGAGCACACCAGGAGGGCGGAAGAGGCTCTGGCAAAGAATGACCAGGCCAGTAAGGACAGAACTCAGGAGGTGAGCCTCCTGCAGCAGAAATTGGCCCAATACTCCCAAATCAGACAGGAAGCACAGAGACACAATGCGGTGTAAGCAGATTCAATTCAACACTACAGCTAAGTCAATGCCTAGTCTGGGTTGCTGAGGGAAACCCTTATTGATATATTTTTATGTCCTGTTCGTTTACTCTGGATGACAACCCTTATATAACACCCCTCCCTTACAATCCCCCTGACCCCACTGAGCCAAGAATTAGGTTTGTTTTGCAAATTAAAAGGTTTATTTGAAAATTAAACAATATATATATATATTTCACACTTTTATAATAAATTAATGTTTGGTAGCACACTTGTGAAGATGATGTTGATCAACAATGGATAATGTTATAGTGGTACACTCTTTTTAATGGCTTAGAAGTTGATATAGAGAGGATAAATTAGCTGAGAATGCTTTTATGGCTTCAAGGACAATGCAATGATGAATGAAAATGCAGTACAGAAAATAAACTTGATATGACTTCAACAAAAGACAATGTAATCACTTTTCTTTGACAATTCACACCCCCCCCTCTATGCACGGTAATGATATGGGAGGAAAGCACCCTCTATGCAAGGTAAAGAGATGGGAGGAAAGCAAACAGTTCTCAGGAATGCAATCAAATATAATTCAGTTCCCCCCTAGCAAGCTTAGAGGAAAACAGGTAGGAGTTTTAAACACAGGCAATATACTTTGATGTGGTTGCAATTAAGTGAAACATATGCGAAAAATGCTTTTAATCCCCTATAGGAGGTTCAGGGTGAGTGAGAGATACTTAAATTAATTTAGGATCACTTTAGCAATGCTCTATGAATGATTGTCAGGTTGCACACGAATTTCAGCAAGGAAAGCAAGGACAAATATTTTTACATGTGGCTGAAATTAAGCAAAATGTCAAATCGCGGCAAATTTATTAGACTCCCGGCAAAGCGTCCCGCAAGAAAGTGGAAAGTGAATGTCCACCTGGGTTCCAGTGGCTCTTTTTTATGTGTTTTGAAAATGGGTGTGTGCCTGGGCCTAGCTAAGCCTGCCCCTCTCACTTATCATTGGCCATGCTTTCCTCTCTCCCTTGATTGGGGAGCTTGGTCGTGTGTCATCTTTATGGATTACAGAAAGACACTCCCCTTGTCAATGTGCACACAAATCTATTTCTGATCCAAATACATATTTCCCAGATACACAATTTGTTGAAATTACATGTACGTATTACAGATTCCTTATGGTCTATGCTTGTCCGACTCTGATCTTCCTGGGGGCTTGCATTAAAAAATGACAACTTAATTTTGTTTTTAATTGGTTTACCAATGTTAAATCTGTATCAAAAATTACACCAATGTACACCGTCCTTCTACACACATTCCAGTAATTTACTAGGTTTCTAGCATAAACCCGGTGTCTGTAATATCAATAAATAGCGGGGTTTCGCCTCAGAACATGGTACAAAGTTGAATCAAGTCTTGAATTGTGGGGACATTTCTTGGATTAAGGTTCTCCAAATTGCACATTTCTGTGAGCTTAATACAATACTTTAGAAGCATTTAACTCAAACATATATTTGTTGCAATAGGAATCCACACTCAAGTCTGGCCTGCCCCTCGAAGCTGGGTGGGTCAGCTCACATGTCCCTGCTCCCAGGCAGAGCTCTGTTTATAGTCCACATCCAAAATTAACATACTCCATTCAAGGGAAAGAGTCTATTGTGTGGGTCTCTGAGGTGAGAAGGTTTCCCAGCCTCTTGGCCTGTTAATTGAATCAGATTGTCTCTGGGAACAGCAGGTAGTTAAGATTTTTAATTAACCAACAGGCTTTGAAGTCCCAGTTAGGCTGGATCCTCTGGCACTCCTGAGATACAGTCCGACTGTCAGAGTTTAGACCGCTAGCGCCGGTTTGTGGACAAAGCTGGTACTGCACCCATTTTTGGGATCTGTCTTGAATTAATGCATTTCAATGGAGTGGACCTTTGCTTGCTAGTATAGAACCCTTGCTTAACATTGTTTTGATGGCATCCTTACAGTAGAGTGGTGATGTGGAACCCCCCACAAGAAGGTTGTATCTTTAGAGTGGTCTTGTGCCCATGATTTTAGCAACTTTTTGACATAAAAAAAACAGATTTTGAACAGAACCACCTTTCTTTGCACTGGTGGGTGGCAGATTAGGTGACCATTTTGGTGTGCGCAAACTGTGCAGTTCTCCTGGATTCTGGCGTGAGTGTGGCCGGCGACAGCTCATCCCCACATCTACCCAGTCTATTGATTTAGTTTTTTCTGGGATAGAATAATGGGCGGCGACAGCTCATCCTCACATCTACCCAGTCTATTGATTCAACATGGGTCAAAACCCTTGACAGCGGCTCTCACTGAAAAAAATGACAGGCTCCATAGACAAATAGCCATGCAGGAACAACTAACAGAGACCAGTAAGGCCTTCATAGAAGAATAGAAGGGTCAGATCCTTGCATGCCATCTTGGAGTAGGTGCTGAGAGAGATGAGGTCAGATGGGAGAGGGAAACCCCTGAGCATAACCTCAGGAACCCTAGCACCAGGGACTTTAATCTATTCCATTCCATGTCTCTGCCACCCCCATGTCCACTGGCTCACATGACCCAAGGGCCACGGGGATGGTAGACTTCAACCTAATGGGGAATATGGGGCTAATAGGTATCCAGCCCAAATCACCTATCTGTCAGCATCCAAAGCATGGACATTAACCCACCAGTTGACCAAAAATGTGAATTATCTATGCCCCCTTGAGGAAAAGGAGGGGAGATTCTATGCCCCGGTCCAAATACAGGGGCAATGTACAATTCTGGCACTGGTGGACACTGGATCCCAAGCTACCCTTCTGTCAAAAAGGGCCTTTGATCAACTGAATTCGGGAAGGGGGAAGAAATACCAAATTCCTCTCACCCCTCTTCCTGGACAACTTCAGAACTTCGACGGGAACCAAATTCCCATCGTGGGGACTGCAGATTTGGACATTAAAATTGGGTGACACAAGGTGAAGCACCCGGTCATAGTTGTGACTCCAGAGGGCTCACCTTGTTTACTAGGGAATGACATCCTGCGTAGGTTGTCTCCTCTCATAGATTGTGTAAACAAGGTCCTCTGGACCCAGACTAGCTGACCAATAAAATTGAAACAGTGTCAACCATGTTAGTTTAAATGGCACATGCAACATGGTTGAACAAAACCTGACCAAATAGAATTTCTCTTCCAGAATAATCAAATCCCAGACGTGACAGTAATTGCTGTAGGACAACAAACTGGTGATCAGGAGTCCTCTCTATTTCTGAAAATCAACTTTCCTTCCAGTATAACGTGGCATTCCACAATGGAAGGAAGCACTCTGAATTTCTATACAAATTCACAATCAGAAAATTCCATTCCTATAGTCCAAAAATATGAGAAATCAGCTCAAAGCTTGGCTGATATTTAGAAAATTGGAGAGCAGTTGTTCATCCCCATTCAGTTAAATGAAGGGAAGGACTCTGTTCTCGCCTGAGTGTATGTGAACAACGGTAAGAGCTTCATCAGCGATTCCATGTTCCGCAAACTCCCAAAAGATCCAGCCATTCCCACATTTAAACTTTTAGACAAATGGGAAGTGAGCCTGGAAGCACCCAATTCCAAACATTTCCTGCCTAGCAGGTGTACGCTCAAAATGTCCATCGGACAAGAGCATAGTCCATAATTGTTGGGTCGTGCAAGATGTCCCTGCTCCATTTTATTTAGGCAGTGACATTCACAATTGCTTTGCCATTCGTTTGGACCTAATAAACTTTAAAGCTTGGTCCCAATTAGCGGGTAATCCCATGGACTTTGATGACGCTGAGAAAGCAATTTCGGTCAGCTCAACTGCTGCCATATGCGGTTTAAATTCAGATTGGAGAGGAAGTCACCATCCCAGAACAGACCCGACAATTCTCACAGGAAGTAAAAATTAAAAGAGGACATAAACTGAAAAACCCTGACTCCTATGTCCATCTCAATGCGGGTTGGGGGTAAACCCAACACCACAAGTCAACATAGAACACAACACCATTCCAATAGAGGTGGATAACAGCGACATAAAGAGTATCACTCTGGCCGCAGGCACCATTATTGGAATGGCGGTTGATGACTGACATTTTTCCATAGATTTAGGTAATGGACTGTTAGGACCAATCCCTAAGGACTGTTTTGACTGTGATAGCGATGATGACACAACACCAGATAGGATCTTCACCCGGCATGGGGGGAATTTCCTGGTGTACACTTCCTGCCCTTATGGCAAGGAAGATGTGACCTCTGACTTCAGGTGGGATGAGGTGATCTTTCAAGTCCACCAGGACTGCCTTCCCCACCTGAAGCCATCAGTCCAAATCCGCACTCTGACCAGGGACTTCTCCACCCAGCTGGAGGAGGCCGCTGAGATAGCCAAACCGGAAGTGTTTCCAAGCTTCAGGCAGATGGTTGAAGAGAGAGTCAACCTAGCTGATGCCTGTGAGACTCTGGAGCAAAAGCAAAAGCTGAAACAAGTTTTCTTAGATTTTCAAGATCTCTTTGCAGTGGACTCATATGACTGTGGCCACACCGACATCCACACAACAACCATTCCCATGGACCCTGGCATGACTCCAGTGTTTGTGAAGGAATATTGCTTGCCTCTCGCATCAATGGAGTCCCTTACTGAAATAATTAAGAACCTTGTGTCCCATGGGATAATTTGTCCAGTCCACAGCACCTTCAATAATCTGGTGCTGGGGATTTTGAAACCTAACGGCCAGTGGAGACTCTGTGCTGACCTAAGGGAGCTCAAAAAAGGGTCCATACTTCCTGATGGCCTCTTCCCTACATTGACCAAGGGCTGGCCCAGATCCAGGGGTCAAAGGTTTTCACTGCCCTTGACCTGACCAATGGGTAATGGACTGTACCTTTCAGTAGGGAGGACCAATACCAAGCTGGCCTTTACCTTCAGGGGGCAGCAGTACACTTGGACCCAGACTCGCTTCGGATACATCAACTCCGGCAATGAAATTAACATCTTTCTACACAAGGCCATGTCCGACTTGGGTGGAAGGGGTAACCTGGCCTATGTAGATGATGTTCTAGTCAAAAGCTCAACTGTGGAGGAACACATAGCGGAGATCCGTTATTTCCTGACACAGTTGAGGGCTGTCGGAGCAAAACTCTCCTTTCAAAAGGCACAGTGGTACAGAATTCCTCAGGGTCTCTGTCCCCAGGAAAAGAAAGTGGAAGCACTCCAGAAATTAAAAGACCTCACAACTCTGCGGGAACTAAGGAGCCTCCTTGGACTAACTAATTACAGCAGAAAGTTCATTGAGTATTACGCAGAGATCACAAGACCCCTTATCCATCTTTTGAAGTGGGGGGGGAGTGGGAGTGGGGTACAGAACAAGCCGAGGCAGTAAGACAGCTCAAAAGAAGCCTCTCACAAGCACCTTGACTAGCTTACCATGTCAAAACAAGGAGTTCTTCTTGGAGACAGGGTTCTCAGATGCATGCTTGACTGCAGTATTATATCAAAAGCATGACAAGGTCAATAAGGTAATCTCCTGTACGAGTAAGACTTTATCCTCTGTGGAGGAAAAATTCAACGAATATGAGAAGGCACTCCTGGCAACGGTGTGGGCATTGAAGAATTATCACCCATTTATCCAGGGGGAACACACCATAGTGGAGACTCCACACCAACCTTTGCAATATCTTCAGAATGACAGAATCTGGGCCGGAAATGTGAGTAATTCCCGAATTACTTCCTGGATTTTATCAATGCAAGGCTTTCCTGTGGATGTCAGATATGGCCAAAACAAGAAGAGTCCCCTCGCACAAGATCTGGCTGACTTGCATGATTGTGCCAGAGAAAACTGTCTCGAGGACGAAAGTGGAGGCATACCTTAATTCCCCACACAAAGTCTATGAAGAAGAACAGTGTGAGGGAATGTCCTCTGTCTATGTGGATGGGTGCTCCTACCATGTTGACAACAACGGGGAAAAGGAACTTGTGGCCGGCTTAGGGAATGCATGGGTGAATGATGCCCCAGAACCCTCCGCTGGGTACAAAATCGATCCCTGAAGTAGCCAAGTGGCAGAGCTGATGGCTGTACATCAAGCCATCCTCACTGCTGTCCTACACCAACTCCACAAACTGGTCATAATCACTGATTCGGATTATGTACGGAACGGGTTTGTGGAGCACCTGGTTAACTGGAAAACCAGAGGCCTGCTATGTGCTAATAACAAACCATTGGAAAATCGGAAATTAATATGAAATATTGATGATCTGGTCACCTCGAATGGGATGACCATCTACTGGAAAAAGATCAAGGGTCATTCTAAAGTAAAGGGACCAGACAAAACTGGAAATTACTTAGCTGATCAGCTGGCCAAAACCGAAGCCATCCAAGGGGATCTACTTGAGATCGAGTCCCTGTTGGGGGACATCCAGGTCACTGCTATCACTAGGTCCCAGACAAATGCTCACAATGAACTCTCAACTGCACAATGGAGTAAGGGGACCCCAGATGCTGATTTGATTATGGCTCAAAAAGGGGATCCAATAATTGGTAAGGTTTATCAGCACATTGAGGACCCTGAGAACCTTCCCCTGATGGATACCGATTATATAGGGAAAGAGGACCCCAGAGTGTTGATGAAATGTCCAAAAATGTTCTGAATCCAAGACGGTTTGTTGTAAGGAGATCCATAGCTGGCCATGACCAGTGTTTGGTCCCCACCTCATTCCGAAGCCTGATGCTAAGTCACGCCCATGATGCGGCCACAGCCGGTCATCAGAGGTTTCATACAACACTAGATATCTTGCGAGAGGTTGCATACTGGCCTAATGGGGCAGGACCTCGACCAATACTTGAAGGGGTGTCTTGTGTGTACACAATTTCAGCCAACATCACTCACACACTGTGTGCCTCTCCAAAAGAGGGGGATGACACTGCCTTGGTCAGATTTGCAAGTCGATTTTATCAGGCCTGTGATTCGCTCCTCTACGGGGAACAAGTACATGTTGACTGTAACATGCTTGTTCACTAAATGGGTAGAATGTCTCCCAGCCCCAAATTGCAAGGCAGAAACAGCAGCTGCCCTGATGATCAATCACATCTTCTTGTGTTTTGGACTACCCCAAAGGATTGAGTCAGACTGAAGTAGCCACTTCACTAGCGAAGTGATGACAAAGATGTGGGAGTTACTTGGGGTCAAAAGGAAACTACACATTGCCTACCGGATAGCCTCTAGTGGTGGAGTTTAGAGATACAACAAGACTATTGTGAGCATATTAACAAGGTTTGTGGCAGATTCTGGGCCAAGTTGGGACATTCGATTACCTCTTGTCCTGATGGCCATCAGATCTACCCCTTCTTCTACAACAAAAATGTCTCTGTTTGAGCTGATGAATGGACGAAGGATGGTGCTACCCCAGCATCTGCTCTACAGAACCCAAGAGCAGACCTTGATAAATGCCTCCACAACTCATGAGTATGTTGAGAATCTGAGAAAACACCTTCAGCATGCTTTTGCCTATGCTCAGCGGAATCTAGAAAGATCTGCAGACAGTATGAAGACCCACTATGACCTTAAGACAACTAAAAAAGAATACCAAGTACGAGACCGGGTCTACTTGTACAATTTCCAAAGGAACCAAGCCAAAGAGCGCAAATTCCTTCCTACTTGGCGGGGTCCTTTTGAAATTGTAGACAGAATCTCACCAGTCGCCTACAAAATCTGCATCCCCAAGGGCAATTTGGCAGAAGGGGAAAACAAGTGGGTCCACATCAACCAGCTGAAGAGTTGCCATCCCAGGCATACTTTGCGGCAAATAGAAGAGTTATCCGGAAACCCAGAGGGGGACATTCTGAATCCCTAGAAAAATCCCAACTGTTAAACCATTCCACCTGTCAAAATCATTGGGAATTACAGACAGGGGTTATTTTAAACGTTATTCAATGTATGCATCTGCCCCACTACATGAATAGTAGCGGGGAAAATTCCATAACCATGCTCTGTTCTGTCTCATAGTACTAAAACCAAGGATTCTAAGTATCAAGGAGGACCACTCGGTGACCGGGAGGGAAGACCCAAGGGGCCCGGAGTATCGCTCCATACTCCCATCCAGAACCAGCGAGGAGAACTTGTCAATCCAGCACTGATGGGAGAAGCAGACAACTTTCTCCACCTGGACCAAAGAAAGAAAGGACATCCCAATCTCCTGACTTCCCCTTGATGGGCGGTCAAACTTAAGTCGAAAGGGGGGGCTCTGTGGGATGTCTTGACGCACTTTTGCTCTGCCATGCGGCATCACTGTGTTCTGATGGTGCCATAAACATCAAAATGGCAGCAAAAAACCCTGGTGCACACCAACACCTCTGAAAATCGTGCTCTGCAAAGCACAAAGGGATGGCTGCCCATCTACCACGCATGTTGTCAGTGGTGGAACAGAGATCTCACTCCTGAATCATATCACTGGGCTCCACAACAAGTGAAAATGGAGTACAGAGGAAAAAGCAGTGCTCTGCTAAAGGAAATCCAAAAATCTTGCTTTAAATCCTTTTTCTTGGTTGCTGAAACTGCAGAATGCTGGCACAAGACACCCTCAAACATCCAGAATTCTTGCTGGGTGCTACAATTCACTTAGTTCAAGAAATCAATATGAACAGACAATGTCCTGAAAAGCTGAAAGTATCAAAGAAATATCCACAGCAAAAGTTCCCTGCCTGTGGAATCTGTCAAAATGAGGGCGCAGTACCCTCGGCCGCCTGAATGACAGCTGTCAGAAGTCACCATGCAACACGGCGGTGTACCCAGTACATAAGGCAAAAGGGGGGTTGTGGCGTTTTATCCAAGATTTAAGGCCCCTCAATCAGATTGTGGAAGCAGAGTACCCCCGTTGCCACCAACCCAGCAACGATACTGTGCGGGATCCCGGCAGAGGCGTCACGATTCACAGTGATCGACCTCAAGAATGCCTTTTTCTCCATTCCGTTACACCCTGATTCACAAGATCTGACAAGTTTCACATACCGCAATACAAAGTGGAAACACACTAGGCTGCCCCAGGGGTACTGTGAGTCACCATCAATCTTTAACAGAGTGATCCAAATGGATTTGGGCAACATAGAAATGGACAGCACAGTGCTGAAGTATGTTTACGATATCATAATATGCAGCACCACTGAGGAAAAATGTAGGAGAGACTCAGTTCAAATGCTCACAGTGCTAGCTGAAAAAGGATACAAGGTAGACAAGGAGAAGCTACAGTAATGCCAAGAGCAAGTTCTTAACATTGGAACGATCATTTCGCAAAAAGGGAGGAGCATTGCACCACAAAGAGCATAAGCAATACAAAGCACACCACAACCACAAACAGTGAGAGAACTGCAGCAGTTCCTTGGCTTATGCAACTACTGCAGGGCATGGGTCTTTGATTACAGCTCATACATAGGACCACTGCTTGAGGCACTCAGAGAGGCACAGAGGGGGCAGAGGAAATTGGAATGGACACGAGAAATGGCAGATGCATTTAATGAACTGAAAAATGCCATCTCAACAGCGCCAGTACTAGCCACCCCCAATTATCAAGAGGTGTTTTACATATTTTCAGACTGTGACACTGCGGTGATGAAAGCAGTATTGATACAAAAGACCAGTATGGGACACAAGCCAGTGGCGTTTTAAAGTGGCCACTTAGACCCAGTAATTATGGGACACTTTCTGTGCAAACAAAGCCTTGCAGCTGCCACTTTCGTAGTGGAAAAGGCATCTTCCATTGCCATGGGGTGGTCTACTACACTATACGTTGAGCACACACTATTTGCAATATCAAACAAGCCAAAGTCCACACTGACTACTCAAAGAGCAACATGTTGTGAAATAATATTATCTAAACCAGAGCTAAAAGTAGTGAGATGCACTAATGTGAATCCAGCCCAATTTATAGCACAAGAAGCAGTGAATGAGCAATACTTACATGACTGCCCAGAGGCTATTGAAAATTACTCAGGAACAAGGAAAGTAGAGGAAAATGTATTAGAGGGGGGTGAGGTTATGTACATAGATGGGTTGTCAACTATTGACCAAAGTGATGGAATACACAAGACAGGAGCAGCTGTGGTGAGGCTCAGAGAAGACTGGATTTTCATTTCAGTTAAATTTGTAAAACTCTCCAACACTATTCAGCACAAGCAGCGGAGCTGGTAGCACTCATCTTGGCCCAAGAAGAGGGGAGTGACAAGAGAGTTACAATATATTCGGATAGTGCATATGTACCATCTACAGTACACTCAGGATTAATAAAATGGGAAAGGAGAGGATTTAGGAGGGCTGACGGTACCCCAGTACAGCATGCTCTCCTACTAGCCAAATTAATTGAAGTGATTAATTACCCAGAAGAAGTAGCTCTTGTGGAGTGTCAGGCCCACACCAATGGTGACGACCCACTATCAAGAGGTAATGACACAGCTGATGTTCATGCTAAATATGCAGCATATTTTGGTGAAATATGGTCACTCCCAGAAAAACAAAAAGAAAAGGGGGGTAAGACAAATGTTAATAAAGAATGGGTATACACACATCCCAGAGACACAGATCATGGAACTACAGGCAGCAGCACCAATGTCAGAAAAGGAATTGTGGGTAAAAAGAGGGTGTACTATGTCCCCCACCGATGCACTATGGCGCCAGAACAATACAGGGAAAGTGGTGATGCCCCTAGCACTACTAAAGATAGCTTTGACCAAATTGCACCACCCCACGCACACAGGAAAAGAGGTAATTGCAGCACGAATAAAGGAACACTTGTTCTGCCCTGAGTTAAACTCACATGTCACTAATTTCACCACTAACTGCCTTACATGTCAACAATTTACGGCCGGTCACACACTGCAAGTGATCAAATGTACCATACCCCGACCTGAAGGACCCTTCTTACACCTCCACATTGACTACATTAACATGATCAATGTATGTCAAGGGTACAGATACATGATTGTAGTAGTGTGCCCATTCTCACGCTAGATTGAGGGGGGCCCATGCTCCCATGCAGATGCATTTAGGGCGGCGAAGTTCCTAGTGAGGGAGGTTTTCCCCAGGTGGGGGGTATGCGAGGTACTGCGATCAGATAATTGCCCCCACTTCGCTAATGAATTGTTCAAACACATCACTACCCTCTTAGGGATCCAGCACAAATTTGCATGTGCATACCACCCTCAGGCAAATGGCGTCTGCGAACGCATCAATGGTCTCCTAAAAGAAGAAATAGCAAAAATCAAACAAACAACAAAAAAGTGTTGGCTGTACTGCCTTCCCTTGGCGTTGTTTGAATTAAGAAACAGGCCAGGGTCAGATCACCACCTCACACCCCACGAGGTGTTGACTGGTCGCCAAATGGACCTTCCACTCACACCACCATCCAGGGCTACAACTGAGTGTGAACCAACAAGTATTGTTTTTAGTGATGAAATGCACGAATATGTCTCTTCCTTGGTTAGTAGTGCCGCTTTTATCTCTCAACAGATCCAAAGGGCGCAAGAGGGGGCGAAGAACAACCAACAAGTAGAAGTAACCAGCGAGGAACCAGAACAGACTACTAAGTGGACAGTGAAAGAGGGAAATGAAGTCCTTCTAAAGAACTTTCGGTGGACTTGGAGTAGTCCGCAATTCTTAGGACCATATATAGTAGAAGAAGTAGCCCAGAGGGCGGTAAACCTCAGGGGCAGGGAAGCTTGGACACATCTATATGACATCAAGCCCTACAAAGCACAGACCCACCCTCTACTCAACGAAGGGGCCAACATGTCGGCAACAACACAGGAAATAGATACAGCACAAGACAATAACGTCCCAAAAGAGACAACCGATAAACACCCTATAGGCCACCCCATGATTACAAGGTCCCAGCAAAAGTATACTGATCTTACCTCCCCAGACACTAGCTAATAAAGGACATTGGCAAATAAATGTAAATATACACCACACTGTGTAAACATGTGCATGCTCTCATTCCTTTTTGTCTCGCACATGAAGGTATTGCAAATTGTTGAATTGGTATACAATTTGCAGTTAAGAACAAAGTAAATACACAGTTATAACAGACGTCATTGCCCAGGAGTAAATGCTGGCCCCAGATGATAACATCCCAGAGGCCTTGCCACACCACTTTGTTTATGTTATAAAAAGGCCAAAATATTTAAAAAGAAGAAGAATACGGGTATATTATAACACGTTTCTTATAATAATTACGCAATATTTTCCACACCTCCACGAAGTGCTACCGGCCTTATGAGATAGGACGGTAAGGAAAGCGTGGGAAGAGCTTTTTGCCTGGGCATTGAATGACTATCTAATACGCAGGGCTTAATATAAAATGACTAACACCAATAACACATACTTTTAGAGATTTTCAGGCGGGCACCTATAGCATCTGAAAGTAAAGTAGCTGCAGGACTGCAGCAAAGGTTAGAGTGACAATGCCGGTGGTACTAGCAACTGTAATAAAATTATTAGGTATATTTTTTACAACTGGTCTGATTACTGCCGCTGTCTGGCAGGTATACTATGCTTTCTATGTGGCTGCAGTTTCCACTACTAACCTATCCCCCGCCATGCCTGCAAGGAGCACTGCGCCAGGTGGTACAATTAGCACAGGGCAAAACATTAAGAGGAATAAACGTGGCGTACCGAATGAAGTAAATGGGGTGGACACATATCTCACAGAATCTGCACACGTCTCTAATAACATGTGGTATAAACACATGTCAAAAATTGGTAAGGATGTGACAAAGGACAAATGCTACGTCTGTTTGCTGCTCCCATATGCCATGCGCACCTCAAGAACATTTGTTGCAACTGAAGTACCTGCAACGACTGCTGAATGTTTGCTATATCTAGCATTATTCCAAACAAGAGGAAGGTTCCAGGGGAAAAGAGCAACGCTATGGTGGAAATCAAGATCAACGTACACCTATGAAAATAAATTCATTAAAACACTCCCCATGTATGATGATTCATGGCAGCAGACGAAAGAACTCAAGTATATAGCCGAAGGACCAGAGAAAGGATAAATGCAAGAAGTCACACTGGACTATCTACCCTGCAAATGGTATGCGAAAGAAGTTGCAGGTGAACCAGGTTGCTGGGAAAGACCACTGATACTGATATATGGGAAGGTATTCACGAAAGACGGTTGGGCAGACGGAGTTGTGGGAAGTAAGATGCTGACACTGGCAAAGTCACCTGTAATGAAGGTACAAGAAGAAAACGACCGGTGCTATAAAGAATGGACAAAAAGCACAGCACTGGTGACGTGGTTAGATAAGGATGAAGAACCCATAACAATACTACCACTAACAACACCTACACTATGTTATCAACATGATGGGGAAATAGACGTTGGAACATACAAAGGATGCAAAAGAACAGTGAAGCTTCCTGAGGGGGATGCAGGAACAGCTGTACTGATGGACCACTACTGGGCCTGTGGTACAAGGGCATACCACAGTTTACCACCTATGTGGGATTGAGTGTGTACACTGGTACATATCAACGTGCCATCGCTAGTGGTGCCACAGAAGCACATCAACTCGGAAAATTTTCCGAAGATGGGCGAAGGGAATAAGAGGAAGAAAAATGAGTTGAAGACAACAAGAGGAAAGAAAGAAAACTACACTACTCACCTGTCAAGAGTAAAGAGAAACGGAGAACCGCTGACAGGGAACTATCTCTGGGGGAAGTCAGAGACGGCCTTGAGTGACATCCCGCCAGTGCACATGCTATTCAGCAGAGCAGCAATCTTCTTCCCTTCCATAATACACCCAGGAGTGCAAGCCTATGCCAATGCCAAGTGGTTGCAGATCACCCGGTGGGAGCTCATGATGACAATCAACTCCACAGTGAATGGATTCAACGCAATAAAAGAAGAATTAAGAGCAATACAAATGGTAGCCCTACAAAACAGATGTGTACTGGACCTCATAACGGTGATGGAAGGAGGTGTTTGCGCAAAAATTGGAAGTTTGTGTTGCACATTTATCCCTGCCAATGATGAAGACAATGGTACACTATCGGAAGCAGTATCACAGCTCGCCCAGATCAGATGCATACCAAAATGGAAGAAGAAGCGAAAGGAGTGAAGAAGGACAGCAGCTGGTTCTCATACATATGGTCCTGGATGCCATCATGGCTTTCAGATGGCCTCAATGTAATAGCAGGATTTGTGATTATAGGATTGGCTGCTCTTATGGGGCTGAAGGAATGGAAGACAAGATCCAAACACATGGCTGAAGAAATGATAGGGATGCACGTCCTCATGCCAGCTGAAGACAACAAGAATGCGGACATTATCATAAAGGAACAAATAGTGGAAGCAAACTTGTACCCTCCATCAATGAAAGTTGAAAATCCAAGGAACCCAAAGAGCTATGTTGGGAAGTGGATTTACTGCAAACCCAGTGGTGGCTGTGTTTACATATACTGGTCCCTCGAAGATCATGTGGACCAATATGGACATTTGGCGGGAATAACGAAGGTATGGCAAGTGCGAGGAGACAAGAGGATGGATAATTTTGTGGTCGACAAGTCGACCAGAGGGGGGACTGAAGAGGAAAAATGGGACGCTCCTTTCCCCCGATTCTCAGCCAGACCATGGCCTAGATCATCATGGCCTAAGCACCCACCATGAGAGGAATTCGACCCACTCACAGATGCTCCAGATGTCCACATCTATCGCGGCCACTTCCCACATGGCCAGGGAAACTGCCAGTCAATCAAACCCCCTGCTGTAACCTCTGGCGAAGCTGACATAGACCATATGGATCAACTCGACTAACGTAGCAACAATGAAAGCAGCCATTGTTAGAGATGTCATGACGACTTAGCCAATGGACGGTAACTCACGTGCTACCATGCACGCCAGTCAGACCCACACCAATTATGCGCAAAGAACATACTCAATGCCATAACTTAGCAGACTGGTCACATACACTGATGCATCGTTGTTATTTTTCACATAGGCCAAGCTACCGCACCGCAGAAACGCAAGAAACAAGAAGAACTCATGCACATGCTTGCAAACGCTTCATCGCCATTATAACCACAAGCACATACAACGCTTATGTATAAGGACCCATGTTGCCACGTGACCCCCGTGTTGTGGACCATATGTCACCACCCATGAACCAGACCAGAGTAGGCCGCAAAACCCAGAAACCGCAGGCCTAGGGCTGCTCAGAACGGGGCTGCAAGGTGCTGATCGTACAGAACCGAATCCCAGTGAGGGCCTCACAGCCAAGGCCACGTAGTTGCAACTTACACGCCGTGCACCCCAAGCCAAGGTTACATCTGCTGCGGCCAACCACCCCTCAGAACTGAAATACAAATGAAATGCTCATAATTCTTCTTCAGCTACGGTTTTACCATGCGTGACACATAATATATATGGGTTCTAGTACCAGGTACACCGTGAGCTGGGAACGGCGATTGTCCCAGGCTTGTGGGCTCGCGGATGAACCAATCAAGGCACGGGGGGCTAACTACTGATGGCATCACAACTCAGCCAATCACTAACCACTCTCATGTAACATTTTTAGTGTAGCCATTTCTAGGGACGACCCAAGCGTACCACCTGACCCCTTCTCTGCCAACCACGAACCCACCTATATGTTACTATTCTAACCCTACTACTCAGGGAACCAACACGAGATGCCGTTGGATTTTGGGGGAAGTTTCCCAGATGACGCACAATGAGGCGTCACACATCATGAAAAAGGGCCTGCGAGCCCATTCTTGTGAGAAGTGTTCCCAGTTGACTTGTGATCCCAGAGCCTATCCCTGCCGTTTGTCCAATAAATAGCAGTAACGCCTTGCTCTTCTGTGTGTCTCATACTCAGTGGGGCCACAGGAGGAGTTGGAGCCTCCCTACCCCCGGGGGTCCACGGACGGCCCTGCTGACCCTCTGGGAAATCACCTTGACACTATCAACATTCTTCCTCTCGCTGCATCCTTCCCTTCGTTTTTTTCTGACACCTAATTCCCTCTTTCCAAAATTCTTATTTTTTTCATCATCAATCCTTTCCTCCACAAACTAGGATAAAGAAAGTATTGGCAGGGGCATAACAAGCCCATCACCAGACAAGCGTAGGTACTCTGAGACTACTGCAGTGCCGACATTGCGTGGCATAAAACCCTCATAACATAACATAACGTAACATAACATAACGTAACAGTCAGAGAGGATCCATTGGCTGGCCTGGAGTGGAAGTGCGTCACAACAGAGGCATCAAAATAAAAACAGATCTAGCTCGAGTCTGAGGTAGAGCAAGTGATGGATCAAGGATGAAGCTTGTGGCAGAGAAGTGCATTAGCCCACCCTGGTGGTGGCTTTGTGCCAGCAGTGACGCAGTATTGCTGTGAATAGAAGTACAATTTAGTTATGGGAGGTAACTGGTCTTTAAATCCATGATCCCATGTTACCTAAAAGGAAATCGATTTTACCTCGAGGTCCCATATTCCATATCTGGAAAGTGGAGAAACTTTATTTGTCTTCTACCTTTTTGCTAAAAAGGTTTTTTGCTCAATTTAGTTGCCTAAATTAAAAAGAATTGGCAACACCATTTCACTCTCTGTAAACCTCTTTATGTATTCACTGTCCAGCTTATATTGTGCACCAATATACAGGTTCTAATGTTGGCTGGTTCCATGATTGTCATGATAACCTTCTTGCTTTGACAGAACCTAACCTCCACTCCAGAGGCAGCCAGAATGCTTTACTGGGGCTGTGTTGCAGATTTGCTATACCCACATTTGGCACTCTGGAGAGTGTTGGAGATCTGCTCTTTATGGCAAGAGAACCCTTTACATCTGAACATCTGACAGTTTTATTAATGGACATGACATTTGTCATGGGTCTAGCTACAGAATATATAGGAACCACATACCTTTACTATTGTATACATGGATAACATTAGATGCCATCAAACATCTCCACACAGTTGTATCCTACAACAACAATTATCTACACCTACGATATTGTGCCTCTTTATACTCAGGAATAGAAACACATAAAGGAGGTTCTATAATTTCTGATTAGCATTCACTTATATGTATTCTCTTGTAGAGATAATATATGAGCATTAAACAATGTATACTCAAATAACATGAAAACCCTACTATTATCAATAGTGTATTTGAATGTAATCCTAGCATCCAACTCTTCATCTATTTACTTCTAGGAATTTAAAGACTACAGTCAACAATTTGTATGGCCATCAAAAATATAGCACAGTGAAAATGAGGACATGCTCTCGCACCAGTGCTGTCGGGAAAGGGAAGCCAGTAGTCATTTGCAGCCACGGTAAGCATATTAAATGGAAGGAGATACAACCCTATCAAAACCTAATAGTTATTTAAAGGAAATTTCCTTATTGCAGTATGAAGTCATTGATACAAATGCATGCATAACAATAGCAACCCACTTGTTGGGACCTTTCGTCCATACATCAATGTATGGCCTGTCCAGAAAAAGTAAAAAGAGGAACCAGGCTTTTTGAATGTACTGTGCCTGGACTTGTACATCACCTCACCCCAGTTTCTTCCTAAGCATCAGTGAGCAGTCCAGAGCAATCATCATAAAAATAGCATGCCGGGTCTGCATTATTTATGCCACAAAAGAGATCACACAGGAATCATCACCCAAGCACAGAAGACCACAAATAGAACATGAAGTCAGAGCTGGTATTAACGACGTGAGTCTGGAGGCTGAGTATGTGAGCAGTTTGGGCCAGGTGACCGAGAGGAGCAGGACAAAATGAAGGGTTCAAGTGGGAGGGCATGTTCACAAGAGGCAGGTAATGCCTCACGCATCACATAAGGAATGGTTAGGAGAGCAGGGGTCTTGCGAGGTTGAGAAGGGAACACATGTTTAAAGCTCATGGTATGGGATTTCGGGGTTGGGGGAGCTTCAAATACCCAATGAAAAGAAGTCTATGTATATTAGTTGCACGTTAGGGGCAGTTTCAAAATAAGTCAAAGGGTAGTACAATCTAAGTCACCATATTTGAAAGCAGCCTCAAACCTGTGAAAAATATACAAAGAACAAATGATATAGTAAATTCTGCTCATCAGGTGTCTAGGAAGCTCTTTTATTGAAGCATTCTTTTATACGGCTGCCTCTGCCACCCAGGCCGATGCTGGAGATCTTGAAGTCTATTATGTAGGGATCTCGATTCAGCAAAATGCTGCTGAAAGTGTAAGTGACATCAAAAACCATGATTGCAGTGAGTGGTATCAGGTGAACTTTGACCTTAATGACATTACAGGAAGTGAAGCTGCAGATGCAGAAAGACTTCAATAAATGTATGATTAATAAAATAACAAATAGCTAATAAAGCATATTAACAAGCATAGGCTGCAAAAGTTGGAAATAGGTGCTGCCTATTTATGGGTTCATGATGTTACATCGGTACACTCAGACCCAACATAGCACAAGGACGTTGCTTGAAATGCCAGTGCAACTGCATATGAAAAGCCACTTTCATTTTTTGGAAGCTATATTGTCACATGGCCGGTATAGTCACCATATTCTAAATACAGTTCCAAAAGCGTATGTGCTGGCACAATAGCCCACAGGTAGCCTTTGTTACTGTATGCATGTTATAGTCTGACATGCCAGGAATAAACATAATATGCTAGATGTAGCCTCATAAATCTAGACCCTGCCATTATGTCTTACAATCAGCCAGCTGACCCCTTCCACTCATGCTATCACAAACATACATTGTCCTTACCTCATTACACCTCCTGCTGTCTGTCAAAACCTTTACTCACTTCCCAGCCCCTTTTCTTATCCGCACTCCTCTTCTCTTGCCAGGCTAAGGTCTGGTCATCCTGGGTGCGATACATAAACTGCCTACTTCCTAGACCAGCCATGCACTCTGATACCATTATAGTCAAGATTATGTGCAGTATAGAAGCTAAATAACATGTACAATACTCTTCTGATATACCTGATGCTCTGTATGCAATTTGCAAAGATGACCTGGAGCCAATCTAGTATATACACGCTCTGAGGTCCTCTGAGAACGAGCCCCTGCTGTTCTTCAGATGTGTTGACAAGCAGCTGGGCACTAAACCATAACAATGCACACCAGTGGATTGAAATACATCTCCTTGGAAGGGAGATGAGTATTTAGAAAGAACAACGTTGCTGCTACTAAAGCTATCTATAGCTCCTGTACCTGCCACTCATAACGGAAACTCTTCATTATCCCAAACTCTCGGGCTGTGGCTCGTCGTGACTGGTCATGCCACATGCAATACCTGACAGTGTGTTATGTAGACAGTGTGTTATGTACAAACGTGATTTTTTATTGGCTGCATTACCTACGGGTCTTGCCAATGTTTTGCCCCCAACCTATTTTCGATATTGATTGTGCACATCCTTCCAAGATGGTAATGCTAATTTATTTATAATTTATAATGATTCATAAAGTATCATTTCTCCAGCTGCCCACATGCAAACTGTCAGTGGGTGCGGAGTGTCACGGTAGGCAGTGAAAAAGTCGAAAACATTATGTCAAAAGACATAGGGCCTCATTCCGAGTATGGCGGTAAGGGATAGCGGCCACCGCTAACGAGACCGGTGGCGGTAATCCCTTACCGCCATACTCCGAGGTTCCCTTTGCGCCCTCGCCCTTAACGCCTGCTTTGAGCAGGTGTTAAAGTCGAGGGCGCAAAGGGGCCTCCAGCCAATAACGGTGACCGTAATGAACGGTCACCGTTATTTGCATCTTCCCCATTCCCATTGAGCCCTATGGGGGCTCATTTGGGAATGGGGAAGAGCCTTGGTGAATGGGGAATTACCGCCCCGCCAACCTTGGAATGGGGCGGTAATTCCGCCATCCACCAAGGTGCTGCCGGTCCGGGTACGGCATCAACCAAGGCGTTAATAGCGCCATTGGTTAGCGCCGTACTCGGAATCAGGCCCATAATGTCGAAAAAAATGTCTAAAAAAAATGTGAATGTTTTATTTTTTTATTTACATGATTTTTTTGGTTTCTGCGAGTTAAAAAAGGGGTAAAACAAAAAAACATTTTTAAAAAAGGGGGGTTGTGGGGAACCCCCCACATTTCGAACAAAAAGCATTTCAAAATAGACATTTGAATTTTTTTTTTCGACATTATGACTTTCGACATAATGTCATTCGAATTTATCACTATAAACCGAGTGTCACTTAGCCTATAAGTGCTTAAACACCTGTAGCTCTCTGTAGCAGTGGTGGACACAGAGTTGAATGCCTATCTGGTGTACCCATGATAGACTGGGAACCAGCCGATGAAGAATGGGCGAGCCTCATCAACTGGGCAAACGTCTCATCAGTTGGGTGACACTCAATCAACTGGATCAGAAGATTCAATCTGTGCATTTTACACCATGACCATTTATTTATTGCTTTCTTCTTATGTTTTTACTGTAGAGATTGTTATTTTTTATTATATTTTTATGTATAATTATGGAATAGATGTTGATCATTTTATAATTAATCAAATGAATTTAATGTGTGCTGCTTTTCGTTGTATCCCACAAAGAGATACTTTCTTGGTGTTTTCACCATCGCCACGACCACCTCACCAAACACACTTGTATGCCTGCTTATAAGCATCAACTTGGCTGTACGTACAAGCAATGTGTGCTCTTGTGTGTGGTAATATAGGTGTGCAGTAAAAATACCCTTATCATTAACATTAACATTAACATAAAACATGTGATGGTGTCACCACAGGACACACTGTCCTGACCACTTCATCTCCCAGTGTCACACCCATGCACCACAATATTATTCACAACATAAAAAGACTGAGACAAACATGCAAAATCCTACCCCAGCCGTGTTTGACATAAGTGTTAAAGAAACCAATTGGAAAGCATTGAATACTCAATATTGGATTGAATTTACCAACAGAGTCTTTTCTGAAGGTATATCCAGTGTCATAACGAATGATTCATACGTGAAATCAAGACACTGAAGAATCACTCAATGATGAAGGAGTTGACTCCACGAAGTGTGAAACACCAGTTGGATGCAGGGGAACAAGTGCAATAGATGCTTTTTTATCAGAGGGACTGAGCATATGTCATAAGGCCAAATAATCGAATTCAACATACTTTGTGTTAGAGAAATTAATTAATTGCATCATAACATTTAAAAAAAATAGTATGAATATCTATGTACCTTATGCAATTGAGATTCTTTATTTTCTTTGTTTTCAAAAAATGTATTATAGTGTTATTGGTTAAGCATAACCTTTTAACACTGCACCACATTCAAATCAAAACTTTACATAAATAGAAATATAAAACAAATTCAAATCACAGTATATTTATACTTACCAAACTGAAGATAAAACGATTATGAAAAATTTCATTACATTCATGAAAACATAATTAAGAACAGTTCCACAATGTTTTGCCATATGGGATACATAGTGAAATTCAATAAAAGATTATTCCCTGAATATAAAAAGCCCAAAATGGATCCGATGTTAGATCATACCAAAGGTTCCATGTCCTCTTAAATGCAACTCTCTTAATCAAATACAACCAGTCAGAAGATGTCTAGGAGTCTCAACCTCTAAATTACAAAAGCTAGGCCTAGCACCAAACCTAGAAAAAGTAGGGAAAAGATTAAAACGAAGTTGCATTATAAATCTTATCACCTTACTGTTACTAAGTTTCATAATGTAATTGAAAGGTACTTTTATCGGATAAACCCTGCCGAGCATAGATAGACAATTTGGCTCTCCTAGACAGTTTAAACATGTTATTATCTCTGTGCCAGATTTTAGCTTCTCTTTTTTCAAACATCTTGCAGATACCAAAGGTCCAATCATTAAGAATACCTTCAATAGTTTCAAGGATATGAATGGTCTGAACATTGCCAGCACGGTTATACACATTCATAATAGAAATGTGTTGCTCTCTGTGTTTTGAAAACATAAGTTAAAATTGTAGGCAAGATATATTGACTTTGCTAGCGGAAATGAACTCTAAGAGTTAGCTGGTATTATTTCTCGCAAAACTCTGGATAACCTGGTAGCCATCTAGAGAATATTCATGCATTAACCATGTTTCCGATAGGGATAATATATCAGCTGTTAATAAAAGTGAAAGTCCCAAAGGATTATGAGTAAAAGAGTTGAAACCTTTGGAATTCCATGATATGGCCACAAGCTGGCACCGACTATCGGAATTAGATCATGATACTTTATCTAGTTCCCGTTCTTGATTAAGATGTTTTATGTAAAATATGAAATATCAGTTATTTATCATGTCTACTTATTATTTCTGTTGGTTTAATAATTATTTGGAATTTAGCGCATTGACTTCAACATTGTTTTATTTACTTCAAATTTAACACAGGAGACGGCTCACTCCTCTACCCCATTTAACATCTCTTGTACAATAGCTAATGCCCCTGTTGGAAAGTTTCACACACTTTGATGGCTTGGAAGAATATCCAATTAGTAACCAGCGAGGGGGTGTGGTGGTCTCCCAGCCATTCATGAGGCTCAGAACGGGGGCTTTACCAGATGTTAAAACCCACGCTCCGAGCCTCCTGAGGGCTGGAGGCTGCCATCTTGCCTCGCCCGGGAATCATGTAAGTGTGCTCCACCAAACCCCTTCCGCTTTCACACCCCCGTTTTACGCATCTCCAATCCCCCCTGCCTTTGACACACTTAGCTGGTGCTGCCTTGTCCCTCGCCGGAGCCCGGAACACTAGTGTTCCTGGTGTGTCCCAGTCACGGCAATGACCGCCATGGAAAGGTACAAGGGATTACATGTAGTTCCCTTCTCCCCCGATCCATGGTGGCCATATTGAATTGGATTTTTTCTCAAGTTGAGAGATGGAAAACACACCATTTCTGAACATGAGAAAAACACTATTAGTAACCCTGTAAAACGTGTTGGGGTACAAATAACAATTTAACCTTTGCAGTGGGGAGCCTTACCGGTCAGGTAATGCCCCGGTGCTAATGTTAAAGCCCTTGCTTCACTTGGGCTTCTAACTTATGCCCCGGGGTAGTTCCTGATGGGTAATTTCCCCCCTGCTCAGGCTATATTGCTTATGGCAGGCAGAGTTGCAAGACAAAATGCCTGTCTAGGTGATTAAACCTGCCCATTTTCACAGTTAGCAGTCACAATAGTTCCTGCTTAGGTTCCTTAGGCTACCAAAGTCATATCTCAATGTGCCCCTGAGATTTTATTTAAGTAGTGTACCGCACATTTGACACTTCAGTTAATATTATGAAAATGATGTTGCAAGTAATTGGAGATACTTGAGTAACATGATGCCTGTGAAGTGGTAGTCATGGCGAGGTAGTATGAATGTTACTGATATTGCTGAAATATGTGCTTTTAGTCGAGAAAGCCCTTAGGCCTCCAAATGGTTTAATAGTGCTTACAATATGCAGAGGGGTGTCATGCCACTCACCTGTGCTTCGGGTTGGCCCGCCGGGGTTTGGCGGACGCCTCAATGGCCGATGTATTCCCGGTGGTGCTTCCCTCGGGTTTCTCATTTCCAGGCTGCCTGGACGTGGCCATGTTTCATGATGTGCACATGCACAAACGTCCGTGTTCGACGCTCAGCACATGCTCAGTTCTGCTGGCCTTGTGACAGTGTTTGCTTGTGCTCCAAGCCTCAGTTTCATCCCAGAGGTATATCTGGGAGCCCGGGACGCTCACACACTGCGTCTAAGGGCAGTTTTTCCCCTGACTGTGTATGCTCACCCATATACTAATCCTTGTTTCTTGTCTGCTCCTTATCTTGGCCCTTCCCCCTAGCCTCCCCTCTCCCTACTTCTTGACCTGCCTGCTCCCTGTCTTTTTCTGCTGGCAGTCTTGACCAGGATTCCTTCCTCCTGTTACCTTTTTTCCCTCCTTGCCCTGTCAAGCCAAGCCTTTGTTCTGGTCCTTGACTCTGCCACGTGCCTCGGCTTGGTACCTTTTATCCTGAAACATCCTGCTATACCTCTGCTGGCATGTTTCATCGACTGCAACATCTATAGCAAGAGGACCTTCCATTTGGCCCTCCCTGCCAGCACTTGCATTGTTCCAGTCCCGTGAAAAATCAGGTATGTGCCTGTAGGGTGTCCTGACCCACGTTTAAGCTACCCTGCTACAACATTTGGTGCTGTGGGCTTAGGAAATTCAAGATGGCGGAAAACCCGCATGTGCGCCGAAATCCAGGAAAGCTGCGCAGTTGTGCGCACACCAAAATGGTTACCTAACTTGCCACCCACCAGGGTAAAGAAAGGTCTTTGTTAACAAAATCCACTTTTACTGATGTCAAAAAGTTGCTGAAATCGTGACTCATTGGACCATTTTAAAGATTCAACCCTTTTTGTGGGGTTCCACATAACCATCTTACTGTAAGGAGCCCCATCAAAACAATGTTAAGCAAGGATTTACTACCATGTAAGAACCATTCCTGTTTAGAATGCATTAATCCAAGAAAATCCCAAAAATGGGTGCAGTACCAGTACTCACCACTATCCAAAAGCCGGCGTTTTAAAACCCACTGTGTGTTTTTCTGAAGGCAAGCAAAATGCCTATTTCAAACCTTGCAACATGTGCAAAATATTCACTGAACACCAGCAGACATTTGGCAGAATGGAGTTTTGTGTGCCTACAAAATCTGGGAAATGAAGAGCCCAAAAACAATGCTTATAACAAAAATGCTATGGAGTCAGCAGCTTAAGCCTAACTGCAACTGGATTTAAAACCACCAAAATCGAAAATGTTAAATTAAATGAGTGACCTATGTTTGGTGTCACATGCCTTTGTAACTGTTGAAATGTCATAGTTTTGCACTTAGAATCAGCATTCTAGCTGCATGTGTAAAATTACAAGTTATTTTAAAAGCAACAAAAAGTTAGCTGAAGGTCTGGCTTAAGGAACTTGATTTTGCCTAGCAACGGATCCCATCAGGAGTGAAACTTGAGTCACAACTATGTTCCCGGGCCAATGTTCCTTTTGCTGCCCACACTAAGGATATGCCATCTATCTGATAATTGAATTTCCTGTGCTCTGCCAGAGAGTGAACAAAGCCCTCTCCACTCAGGCAAAGGTTTTTATTACAGACGTCGTAAAAAGTGGCTTCCTCCTGGAGAAGCTGGGAGGGGCACTGCCTGTGAGAAGCAAGCTGGCTTGGCAGAAACTGGAAAGACTGGTTTCTGTACCATGTGACCTGAAAAGACACACCCCTGCAGCAAGGATATGGTTTTATAAAAAGGGGGATAATTCATAGTGCGGACATGTGAAAATTTTATAAATGATACCATAATTCTTGTGATTTTTCTGCCCACAGTTTAAGACGTGGTAGGAACCGGTGGTATGTTCAGGGGGGTTTTAGCGGAAAAGTGGATATTACTCTAAATGTGTGCATGTTAAAAATCTGAAACTTCATCAGTTAATGTCCCTACCCCCTGCACACATGTATGTAAAGTTGGGTCCATGTCGGAAATTGAAAAAGCAGTTAAAAAGTCAATTATGTACACTCTTTGAATGCAAGCTCCGAGAATGAGCAGATTTGGACATAGACATGGCTAAATTCAGCCACACCATGTATATGTAATTTCAAACAACTGTGTAACTCTGAAGTATGGATTTTGATCATATATATATTTTGGTGCACAGATGATAAGGGAGGTTGTTTCAAGAGATCATAAAATAACATCAATCTGACTCACAGTTCAGTTTGCCAATCAAGCGGAGGAATGGAAGCCTGACCAATGACGAATGAGAGGGGCAAGTCTAGTGATGCAACACACACACCCATTCTCAAGAAACAGATAAAAGCAGAGAGTCAGGACACATAGAGACATTCAATTTCATCTGCCGCTGGAAGCCCTGCCGGAAAAATCCATACTTACCTCCATCAAACTCCAGAAAGCCAAACTAGAGACTTCAATCTATCCAGAGCAGAGACCAGACCAGAGAGAAAGCAGTGCTGTGCCTAGCAGAGACCAGACCAGAGAGAAAGCAGTGCTGTGCCTAGCAGAGACCAGACCAGAGAGAAAGCAGTGCTGTGCCTAGCCGAGACCAGACCAGGCGCTGTGAGCAGAATCCGGAAAGACCTGACCAGACTGAAGATCGTGACCAAGTCGCTTTCCTGTTCAAAATCTCTTGTGAGTACTTAGCAAAACTCAGAACACATCTCTTAGTTTAAATTCATCTAATTCAATCTATTTAACCTAAGTAGAACTGCCTCCTATCTGTCACCTGTCATTTCTAGTAAAATTTGTCATTTTGAAAAAGTGTGCGTTTAAAATTTACAAAACCAAAAACGACCTTTACTAAATTACTCATATCTCCGCAACCGTTTGGGCTAGAGACTTGCAATAACTTTCATTTGGAAGCTGAGATCCCAGGCTTTCCTAGGACCCCAAAACGGTAGAGATAGTCCTTGCGGTTCCTTTGTAATAGCGCTCGGCGCATCCGCGAATTTTGCCGCGATTTGCGATTTCTTCACATGTAAAAAAACTGCTGCTGCCTGATTTCATTTGCCAGAAATTCGTTTAACCTGCTAACTATCCCTGCATCATTGCTAGTGTGAGCCTGGACTAATATTAACTAGATACCACTCATCCTGAACCTCTAAAAGGGAATTAAGAGCGTTTCCAGCATATTTCTCATTCATTGCTAGCACCTATCAAAGCATTTGCCTGTGTTTTCAAACTTCTGTTTAAGCTTGCTGGATTGAACTGAATTACAGTTGATTGCATTTCTGAGAACTGTGTGTTTTCCTTCCATTTCCTTGCCTTGCATCAAGGGGGGGGAGGGGAGTAGCCAGAGAAAACTGATTACATTGTTTGGTTGAAATCATATTGCGTATTTTCTGTACTGCATTCATTGAATATTGCATCCACCTGAGCCTACATAAAGCATCCTCTACCACATTATACTTTTGTTCCTATTTACCAGTGTGCTACCTTATCCATTTCATGTCAACTCATTAGTGATTAAAGAAGTGTGCTAGTGCCAGATTCTCCGTTGTTAATATTTACCATATCAGATTAAGTGTGATATTCAATTATTAATTTATTAAAAAGTGTGATATATATTTTAATTTATCAAATAAACCTTTTAAACTTGCAAAACAGAATTACTTCTTGGCTCAGTGGGGTCAGGGGGATTCCAAGAGAGGGGTGTTATACAAGGGTAGTCATCCAGAACGCATGAACTGGACCTAAAGATATATCAATAAGGGTTTTCATTCAGTATTCTAGACTAGGCGTTAACTTGGCTGTAGTGCTGAATTGAATCCTCTTACAAAGTGGGGGCTCGAGCCGAGACGTTGGGTTAGATTTACCAGTTGTGCAGCTTAATACAGTGTGCTAACTGACGGGATACATACACCCGGTCGGATCACCACGCTGCATTACGCTGTGAAGCATTCCTCAAAAGGGACACTCCAAGAAAAGTTCTGTTCTGCAAAAATAAAATACTAACTTCTGTAAGTCAGGACAGAGACCAATCTCTAGAATGACGACCTTAGTAGACATGAAAATAGCCAGAGAGCACCTCTTGCATAAGCTATTTGTGAGAGGTGAATGGACCGAACAGGGCCAGGATGTGTGGTTGCAGGCCATCACACAACAGGTCACTGAAACAGGGTCAGATATATATAGAGATCAGGGTCCCTTACATGTGGCCCTGAGTGAACTATATATGGCTCCTAAAGCCAAAGAGGAACACAATAAGATCGCCAGGATAGCAGCATACCTGTACCTATATATGGGAGACATGCAGGATAGATGTGCTGAAAGCCAAAATCTGGCAAATAGGCAACAGATGGCATTACAGAAGGTCCAATCTGATCTGGACTCTTCTGAGCAGAGGCTGCAGAGGAGCCAGGAGTCAGAAAATGACAGCAGACTGTACATTACTAAAATAAAGGAGGATATGGATGTGCTGCAAAAGGAAAAGTCAGAACAGGATACTAGGTTTCTGGCCCTGCAGAAGGAGCACCAAGACAGTTTGGACTCCTTACTGCAGAGCCAGAAAAAGCTGGAGCAACAGATCAATTTCAACAGGGCATGCACAGAGCAGGTAGCCACCCTGCAAATCCAACTAGACAGAGAGAAAGAGGAGAGCAATAAACTGATCCTGAAAGACCTGGATACCCAGGCAGAGTTTGATCAGGAGCGCCAGAAAGCTGGTGCCTTCCAAAGGCAAAGGGACGACCTGGCGGCACAAATGCAGGCTCTTAGTCAGGAAAGAGACGCCTTAGGCCAGGAAGTCTGCCATTTAAAAAGGAAAATGGAAGAAAATCACCTGGCCCACCAGGGACTGGGTGACCTCCAAAAATAAAACCAGAACTTGCTAGAGCACACCAGGAGGGTGGAGGATGCTCTAGCAAGAAAGGAGCAGGCCAATAGGGACACAGCTCAGGAGGTAACCCTCCTGCAGCAAAGACTGGCCCAGTTCTCCAGGACCAACCAGGAAGCACAGAGGGAAAATGAGGCCCTCTGTCAACACAATGATAGGCTCCAACAGCAGGTAGCGATGCAGGAGAGACTGATAGAGTCGAGTAAGGCCTTAACTGAGGAACTGAAGGCACAAATGCAGGCTCTTGCATTGCAACAGGGAGCAGGGGCGGATAGAGATGAGGTTCGCTGGGAAATGGAAACTCCGGAGCATAACCTCAGGAGCCCTAGTACCAGAGGCCCTCATACCTCTCAGTCCCTGGACTCTGCCACCCCCATGTCCCCTGGCGCACATGAGCACAGGGCCACAGGGATGGCAGATTACTATCCAGCCAGAAGCATGGGGCTCATAGGCCAGTACCATCCAGGAATGGAGGGGTGGGCATCCGGGTATGGGCACCCAAGTACAATACAGTTCAGTGGGGAACCCCAGGAGAGTAGGCCCATTAAGGGCATCCTGAAAACCTCTGCCCAGTTAGGTCAGTGGAGGGGGTACCCATCAAATCCTGACAGCAAGGAGGAATCTGAAGACTCCTCTGAACTGCGCAGGACACAGGAGACCAGGTCCCCACATTCTGCCAGCCATTCCCAGGCTCGCAGAATCCGGGAAAACCTGGAAGAACAGACGGGAACCTCTTGGAGCAGTACCTCTGAGTCCGACGAAGAATGGACAAGGGTTACCCGAACCAAAAAGGCCAATAAGGCAAAAAGGGCCTTGCTCAAGGACCCCTTAAAGCAGATTAAGGCGATCAGGAGCGTCATCACGCCTTACCATAAGAACGCTAAGTATTCTGTTTGGGAGCACTTAGAGTTGTTTGAACAAATGATGGAGACTTTCCATTTGAAGGACAGCCAAAGCTGCATTCAATATGTAAAGTGGACCTTCTCCCCGGAATACTCCAGTTTCTTTGCGGGGCTGGAGGACCAAAATCATTTAAGATGGTCCACCTATAAGGCAGCCATCCTGAAACATTTTTCTGTTCACAGAAATCCTCAAGAGGCTCGCAAGGCAGCCTACAATTTGCAATGTGGGGAGGATCAGGCCCCACAAGAATTTGTGCAGGAGTTAAAGCGGGCTTTTGCACAGACCACAAGAAGGGTGCGCACGGATAGCCGTGAATTTATAAACACGTTTTTCCATGCCTTGCCCAAATATATCATGACCCAGCTCGTGAGGGATTTTCACGAGAAAAGATCTTTAGACTGGGTCATTGAACAGGCTACCCGCATCTATGAGGTGCAGAAGCCCATAGAAAATAAAAGCAATGCCCAGAAAAACCCCAAAGCCAACAGCACCCCTGCTGCTGCCAAGGTGGCAGAGGTAAAGGTCACCCCCGTTTTGGATTTGGAGATGGGGGGGCCTAAAAACCTACCTGCACCTAATAATGCTAGGCCCAGAAGGTCCTCGGGCCAGTCGCAGACAGGGAGCCAGGGAGGCAGCCCCACAAATGGGGTCCCTCGCTCTCCTGACTATGTAAGTCCTCGCTACAAAGGTAACAGACCCATCCTGGGTTATGTGTGGACTCCTCCAGCCCAAGGGGGGGGATCCAGCCAAGCACCTAACCCAGGGAACTTCCCTCCAAACTTCCCACAGGAGGGCAGAAATTTACCAAACCCTGGGCAGAACTTTTTCCCCAGATATCCACCCGACTTCCAACCCCAAAATCATCCATCCTTCTTTCCTCAATTCCCTGAGCCCAGACCACTGAATCCGGGAGAGGGGAGGCCAAGGGTGGAGGGGTACCAAAATCTTCCCAACCAGGGGTACTACCAGAGGAGGGACAGCTACCCTTCCCGGGATCAGCCCAGGGGAGAAAACAGGGCCCCGTATCAGCCTGAGCGGGTTTCCCAGTTAGAGCGCCAGGTTCAAAACATGGCGCGGGATATGGGTCATATACTGAGGGCACAGCAGAACCCTCAGATCAGCATGCCGGCGCAGAACGCACCCAACTCTGGACCTGGTGCTCCAGAACAATGACGGGGGCAGCACCCCGATAAATCACCGGTTCCCAGGGAGGAGGCACAAAGGGAAGGGGGGTGTAAAGCCTTGGAGGAAGCTTCCTTCCTCACTTGTAAACAGCCCCTGGAAACCCAGGAACCGGAAACAAAATCTCTTGCCCCTGAAAGTCTGCCTCCTAAGGAGCAGAGGGGGGGTAGGAGAAACAAAAGACCCAAACAGACTCAGTTTGAGGAGGAGGTACAGATCTTCCAATTTGAGGGAGAGGGATCCTCAGAGGATCCTGGGAAAAGGATCTTCTCCTTCAGAGAGGGGGGAACTCCTCCCAAAGAAAAATGGGTCCCTAGGGACGCAAATCCAGACTGGGGAGATGGGGAGACTGAGCTACCGCCGCCCACCATCTCATCCCAGAACCAACAGCAAGAAAATCCCCTGGTTCAAACCCATCCTGGCGACTGCCTCCAAAAAGGGGGGGGCGGCCCAGAAACGGAGCCAGGGGAACCCACAATGGCTCTGATCTCCAGTTGCAAATTTTTTCTTTCAGATTCCCAAGACTCTCCACAGAATTCTGCCCAAATCTCCTCGCTAGCGATGTCCAAAACCAGAAAATTAGCCCACCAGTTGTCCAAAAATGTACATTACCTGTGCCCCCTTGAGGAGAAGGAGGGAAGATATTATGCCCCGGTACAAGTACAGGGGCAGGGTACAATCTCGGCACTGGTGGACACAGGATCTCAAGCTACCCTTCTGTTCAGAAGGGCCTTTGATGAACTGAATGCAGGAAGGGGAGAGGATTACCAAATTCCTCTCACCTCTCTTCCTGGACAACTACAGAACTTTGACGGGAAGGAAATTCCCGTTGAGGGGACGGCAGATTTGGACATTAAAATTGGGCGACACAAGCTGAAACACCCGGTCATAGTTGTGACCCCAGAGGGCACCCCTTGTTTACTAGGGAATGACCTCCTGAGAAGGTTGTCACCCCTAATAGATTGCGTAAACAAGGTCCTCTGGACCCAGACTAGCCGACCAATATAATTAAAACAGAGTGTCAACCATGTTAGTTTAAACGGCACATGCCACATGGTTGAACAAAAATCTGACCAAGTAGAATTTCACTTCCAGAATAGCCAAATTCCAGACGTGACAGTAATAGCAGTAGGACAACAGACTGGTGATGGGGGGTCCTCTCTATTTCTGAAAATCAACCTTCCTTCCAGTCTAAAGTGGTATTCCACGCTGGAAGGAAACACTCTGAAATTCTATACTAATCCACAATCTGAAACTCCCACTCCTATAGTCCAGAAAGATGTGAAATCAGCTCAGAGCCTGGCTGATATTCAGCAAATTGGAGAGCAGTTGTTCATCCCTGTTCAGTTAAATGATGGGAAGGACTCTGTTCTCGCTCGAGTGTGTGTGAACAACGGTAAGAGCTTCATCAGCGAAGCCATGTTTCGCCAACTCCCAAAAGATCCAGCCATTCCCACCTTCAAACTGATAGACAAATGGGAAATGGACCTGGAAGCACCTAATTCCAAACATCTCCTGCCAAGCAGGTGTATGCTCAAAATCTCCATTGGCAACAAGAGCATAGTCCACAATTGTTGGGTCGTGCGAGACGTCCCTGCCGCCTTTTACTTAGGCAGTGACATTCTCAATCGCTTTGCCATTAGTTTGGACCTAATAAACTTCAAAGCTTGGTCCCGATTAGCGGATAATCCCATGGGCTTTGATGATCCAGAAAAAGCATTTAGGTCAGCTCAATTGCTACCTTATGCAGTTGAAATTCAGGTAAAAGAGGAAGTCACCATCCCAGAAAGGACCCGACAATTCTCCCTGGAAGTGAAAGTTAAAAGAGGACAATATTTGCAAAACCCTGATGCTTACATACATCTAAATGCTTCTCTCCAACAGCAAGGGTTGGGGGTAAACCCGACTCCATTAGTCAACATAGAACATGACCCCATTCTAATAGAGGTGGATAACAGCGACTTAAAGAGTATTACTCTAGCCGCAGGCACCATTATTGGAATGGCGGTTGATGACCGACAATTCTCCATTGATCGTGTAAATGAACTGTTAGGACCCATCCCCAAGGACTGTTTTGACAGTGACAGTGATGACAACGCAACACCAGACAGGATTTTTACCCGGCATGGGGGGAACTTCCTGGTGTACACTTCCTGCCCCTATGGTAAGGAAGATGTGACCTGTGACTTCAGGAGGGATGAGGTGATTTTCCAGGTCCATGAGGGCTGCCTTTCCCACCTGAAGCCTCCGGTCCAAATCAGCACTCTGACCAGGGACTTCTCCACCCAGCTGGAGGAGGCCGCGGAGATAGCCAAACCAGAAGTCTTTCCAGGCTTCAGGCAGATGGTGGAAGAGAGAGTCAACCTAGCTGATGCCTGTGTGACTCTGGAACAAAAGCAAAAGTTGAAACAAGTTTTCTTGGATTTCCAAGATCTCTTTGCGGTAGACTCATATGACTGTGGTCGCACCGACATCCACACCACAACAATCCCCACGGACCCTGGCATGACTCCAGTGTTTGTGAAGCAATATCGCTTGCCTCTCGCATCAATGGAGTCCCTTACTGAAATAATTAAGAACCTTGAGTCCCGGGGAATAATCCGTCCAGTCCACAGCACCTTCAATAATCCGGTGCTGGGAATATTGAAGCCAAACGGCCAGTGGAGACTCTGCGCTGACCTCAGGGAGCTCAACAAACGGGTCCACACTTCCCGATGGCCTCTTCCCTACATTGACCAAGGGCTGGCCCAGATTCAGGGGTCACAGGTATTCACTGCAATAGACCTGACCAATGGATACTGGACCGTGCCTGTCAGTAGGGAGGACCAATACAAGCTGGCTTTTACCTTTGGGGGCCAGCAGTACACATGGACCCGGACTCCCTTCGGATACCTTAACTCCGGTAATGAGTTCAATATTTTCCTACATAAGGCCATGCCCGACCTGGGTACGAGGGGTAACCTGGCTTATGTAGATGATGTCCTCATCAAAAGTTCATCTGTGGAGGAACACATAGCAGAGATCCGTTATGTTCTGACACAGTTGAGGACCGCCGGAGCAAAACTTTCCTTTCAGAAAGCACAGTGGTGTAGAACCCGTGTTAATTTCTTGGGGCATGAGATTACTCCTCAGGGTCTCTGTCCCCAGGAAAAGAAAGTGGAAGCACTTCAGAAACTGAAAGACCCCACAACTCTGCGGGAACTAAGGAGCCTCCTTGGACTGACTAATTACAGCAGAAAGTTCATTGAGGGCTACGCAGAGATCACCAGACCCCTGATTCATCTCCTGAAGGGGGGGGTCAAGTGGGAATGGGGTCCAGAACAAGCCGAGGCAGTAAAACAACTCAAAAGAAGCCTCTCACAAGCGCCTTGCCTAGCTTACCCTGTCAGAAACAAGGAGTTCTTCCTGGAGACGGGGTTCTCTAATACGTGCTTGACGGCAGTATTATATCAAAAGCATGACAAGGTCAATAAAGTAATCTCCTATGCGAGCAAAACTTTATCCTCTGTGGAGGAAAAATTCAACGATTGTGAGAAGGCACTCCTGGCAACGGTGTGGGCATTGAAGAATTACCGCCCGTTTATCCAGGGGGAACACATCATAGTGGAGACTCCACACCAGCCTCTGCAATATCTCCAAAGTGACAGAATCCGGGCCGGAAATGTGAGTAATTCCCGAATTACTTCCTGGATTCTGTCAATGCAAGGCTTTCCTGTGGAGGTCAGATATGGCCAAAACAAGAAGAGTCCCCTCGCGCAAGGTCTGGCTGACTTGCATGATTGTGCCAGAGAAAACTGTCTCGAGGACGAAAGTCTAAAAATAAAGGACAACATGGAGGCATACCTTAATTCCCCCCACAAAGTCTTTGAAGAAGACAAGTGTGAGGGAATGCCCACTGTGTATGTGGATGGATGCTCTTACCATGTCGACAACAACAGGGAGAAAGAACTGGTGGCCGGCGTAGGGAATGCATGGGTGAATGAGTCCCCAGAACCCTCCGCTGGATACAAAATTGGTCCCCGAAGTAGTCAGGTGGCAGAATTGATGGCTGTGCATCAGGCCATCCTCACTGCTGTCCAGCATCAACTCCACGAACTGGTCATAATCACAGATTCGGATTATGTACGGAACGGGTTCGTGGAGCACCTGGTTAATTGGAAGACCAGAGGCATGGTATGTGCTAACAACAAACCCTTGAAACATGGGAAGTTGATCCAAAACATTGATGATCTGGTCACCTCGAATGGGATGACCATCTATTGGAAGAAGATCAAGGGTCATTCCAAAGTAGAGGGACCAGACAAAACTGGAAATGACTTAGCTGATCAGCTGGCCAAAACCGGGGCCATCCAAGGGGATCTAATTGAGATTGAGTCCCTGTTGGGGGAAATCCAGGTCACTGCCATCACTAGGTCCCAGACAAATGCTCACAACGACCTCTCAATTGCACAATGGAGTAAGGAGACCCCTGATGCTGATTTGATTACTGCTCAGAAGGGGGATCCAATAATTGGTAAATTTTACCAGCACCTTGAGGACCCTGAGAACTTTCCCCTGACGGATACCGATTACATTGGGAAAGAGGACCTAAGAGTGTTGATGAAATGTCCCAAAATGTTCCGGATCCAAGACGGTTTGTTGGTAAGGAAATCCAAAGCTGGCCACGATCAGTGGGTGGTTCCTACCTCATTCCGAAGCCTGATGTTAAGTCACGCCCATGATGCGGCCACTGCCGGTCATAGGGGGTTTCACACAACATTGGAAATCTTAAGAGAGGTTGCATACTGGCCACACATGGGGCAGGACCTCGACCAGTACCTGAAGGGTTGCCTTGTGTGTGCACAATTTCAGCCATCATCCCTCACACACCGGGCGCCTTTACAAAAGAGGGGAATGACACTGCCATGGTCAGATTTACAAATCGACTTTGTAGGCCCTGTGATTCGCTCGGCTAGGGGGAATAAGTACATGTTGACCGTGACATGCTTGTTTACCAAGTGGGTGGAATGTCTCCCAGCCCCAAATTGCAAGGCAGAAACTGCAGCGGCCTTGATGATTAACCACATCTTTTCCCGCTTTGGTCTACCTCAAAGGATTAAGTCAGACAGAGGTAGCCACTTCACCAGTGAAGTAATGACAAAGATGTGGGAGATACTGGGGGTCAAGAGAAAGCTGCATATTGCTTATAGACCAGCTTCTTCTGGGGCAGTAGAGAGATATAACCGGACAATTGTGAGCATATTAAAGAAGTTTGTGGCAGATTCTGGGCCAAGTTGGGATATCCGATTACCTCTGGTCCTAATGGCCATCAGATCTACCCCTTCATCTGCAACCAAAATGTCACCATTTGAGTTGATGACTGGGCGCAAGATGGTGCTTCCGCAGCATTTGCTCTACAGGACCCAAGAGCAGACACTGATAAATGCCTCCACTACTCATGAGTATGTAGAGAATTTAAGGAAACTCCTCCAACATGCTTTTGCTTATGCTCAGCGGAATCTAGAAAGATCGACTGATAGCATGAAGACCCATTATGACCTGAAAACTTCCAGGAAGGAATATCAGGTGGGAGACCGGGTCTATCTATACAACTTCCAAAGGAACCAGGCCAAGCAGCGCAAATTTTTGCCTACATGGAAGGGACCCTTTGAGATCGTCGATAAGATCTCCCCTGTGGCCTACAAGATCCGCATCCCCAAAGGTGGTTCGGCAGAGGGGGAAGACAAGTGGGTCCACATAAACCAGTTGAAATGTTGCCATCCCAGGCACACTCTGCAACAACTGGAGGAATCCTCTGGAATCCTAGCGGGTACTGTATCAGACTAATTCAGTTCCAATCATAAAACCTACCACATCTAGTCTCTAAAATATTGTGATTTACATGAAACTGTCTCTAGTGATGCTGTTTTTTTTTTTCAAAATAAGAATGTAATATTTCGTTACGATGAAATGCATATGCTGCCCCACTATCTCAACAGTGGTGGAAAAAAAATCGTCTATGAGTAGATATTGCCGCTCTTCCTTTATCATCCTAGGAGAGATGAAACCATGAAGGATGACCAAGAAGGACGATCCGGAGACCGGGAGCAAAGACACAACGGGCCCGGGGTACCGCCCAATCTTCCCATCAGGACCGGCGAGGAGAACTGATCGATCTGACCGGATGGAGAAGAAGATGCTGAACTGTGCCATCTACAGAAGAGGAAGAAGATTATGCGGACAGACCGGTGCGTGGGTCAAAACCCTTGGGCACGCGACTCCCCATCGACCCAAACTCAAAGTGCAGTCACGTGGGGGGGCTTGTAGGGTGTCCTGACCCACGTTTAAGCTACCCTGCTACAACATTTGGTGCTGTGGGCTTAGGAAATTCAAGATGGCGGAAAACCCGCATGTGCGCCGAAATCCAGGAAAGCTGCGCAGTTGTGCGCACACCAAAATGGTTACCTAACTTGCCACCCACCAGGGTAAAGAAAGGTCTTTGTTAACAAAATCCACTTTTACTGATGTCAAAAAGTTGCTGAAATCGTGACTCATTGGACCACTTTAAAGATTCAACCCTTTTTGTGGGGTTCCACATAACCATCTTACTGTAAGGAGCCCCATCAAAACAATGTTAAGCAAGGATTTACTACCATGTAAGAACCATTCCTGTTTAGAATGCATTAATCCAAGAAAATCCCAAAAATGGGTGCAGTACCAGTACTCACCACTATCCAAAAGCCGGCGTTTTAAAACCCACTGTGTGTTTTTCTGAAGGCAAGCAAAATGCCTATTTCAAACCTTGCAACATGTGCAAAATATTCACTGAACACCAGCAGACATTTGGCAGAATGGAGTTTTGTGTGCCTACAAAATCTGGGAAATGAAGAGCCCAAAAACAATGCTTATAACAAAAATGCTATGGAGTCAGCAGCTTAAGCCTAACTGCAACTGGATTTAAAACCACCAAAATCGAAAATGTTAAATTAAATGAGTGACCTATGTTTGGTGTCACATGCCTTTGTAACTGTTGAAATGTCATAGTTTTGCACTTAGAATCAGCATTCTAGCTGCATGTGTAAAATTACAAGTTATTTTAAAAGCAACAAAAAGTTAGCTGAAGGTCTGGCTTAAGGAACTTGATTTTGCCTAGCAACGGATCCCATCAGGAGTGAAACTTGAGTCACAACTATGTTCCCAGGCCAATGTTCCTTTTGCTGCCCACACTAAGGATATGCCATCTATCTGATAATTGAATTTCCTGTGCTCTGCCAGAGAGTGAACAAAGCCCTCTCCACTCAGGCAAAGGTTTTTATTACAGACGTCGTAAAAAGTGGCTTCCTCCTGGAGAAGCTGGGAGGGGCACTGCCTGTGAGAAGCAAGCTGGCTTGGCAGAAACTGGAAAGACTGGTTTCTGTACCATGTGACCTGAAAAGACACACCCCTGCAGCAAGGATATGGTTTTATAAAAAGGGGGATAATTCATAGTGCGGACATGTGAAAATTTTATAAATGATACCATAATTCTTGTGATTTTTCTGCCCACAGTTTAAGACGTGGTAGGAACCGGTGGTATGTTCAGGGGGGTTTTAGCGGAAAAGTGGATATTACTCTAAATGTGTGCATGTTAAAAATCTGAAACTTCATCAGTTAATGTCCCTACCCCCTGCACACATGTATGTAAAGTTGGGTCCATGTCGGAAATTGAAAAAGCAGTTAAAAAGTCAATTATGTACACTCTTTGAATGCAAGCTCCGAGAATGAGCAGATTTGGACATAGACATGGCTAAATTCAGCCACACCATGTATATGTAATTTCAAACAACTGTGTAACTCTGAAGTATGGATTTTGATCATATATATATTTGGGTGCACAGATGATAAGGGAGGTTGTTTCAAGAGATCATAAAATAACATCAATCTGACTCACAGTTCAGTTTGCCAATCAAGCGGAGGAATGGAAGCCTGACCAATGACGAATGAGAGGGGCAAGTCTAGTGATGCAACACACACACCCATTCTCAAGAAACAGATAAAAGCAGAGAGTCAGGACACATAGAGACATTCAATTTCATCTGCCGCTGGAAGCCCTGCCGGAAAAATCCATACTTACCTCCATCAAACTCCAGAAAGCCAAACTAGAGACTTCAATCTATCCAGAGCAGAGACCAGACCAGAGAGAAAGCAGTGCTGTGCCTAGCAGAGACCAGACCAGAGAGAAAGCAGTGCTGTGCCTAGCAGAGACCAGACCAGAGAGAAAGCAGTGCTGTGCCTAGCCGAGACCAGACCAGGCGCTGTGAGCAGAATCCGGAAAGACCTGATCAGACTGAAGATCGTGACCAAGTCGCTTTCCTGTTCAAAATCTCTTGTGAGTACTTAGCAAAACTCAGAACACATCTCTTAGTTTAAATTCATCTAATTCAATCTATTTAACCTAAGTAGAACTGCCTCCTATCTGTCACCTGTCATTTCTAGTAAAATTTGTCATTTTGAAAAAGTGTGCGTTTAAAATTTACAAAACCAAAAACGACCTTTACTAAATTACTCATATCTCCGCAACCGTTTGGGCTAGAGACTTGCAATAACTTTCATTTGGAAGCTGAGATCCCAGGCTTTCCTAGGACCCCAAAACGGTAGAGATAGTCCTTGCGGTTCCTTTGTAATAGCGCTCGGCGCATCCGCGAATTTTGCCGCAATTTGCAATTTCTTCACATGTAAAAAAACTGCTGCTGCCTGATTTCATTTGCCAGAAATTCGTTTAACCTGCTAACTATCCCTGCATCATTGCTAGTGTGAGCCTGGACTAATATTAACTAGATACCACTCATCCTGAACCTCTAAAAGGGAATTAAGAGCGTTTCCAGCATATTTCTCATTCATTGCTAGCACCTATCAAAGCATTTGCCTGTGTTTTCAAACTTCTGTTTAAGCTTGCTGGATTGAACTGAATTACAGTTGATTGCATTTCTGAGAACTGTGTGTTTTCCTTCCATTTCCTTGCCTTGCATCAAGGGGGGGAGGGGAGTAGCCAGAGAAAAGTGATTACATTGTTTGGTTGAAATCATATTGCGTATTTTCTGTACTGCATTCATTGAATATTGCATCCACCTGAGCCTACATAAAGCATCCTCTACCACATTATACTTTTGTTCCTATTTACCAGTGTGCTACCTTATCCATTTCATGTCAACTCATTAGTGATTAAAGAAGTGTGCTAGTGCCAGATTCTCCGTTGTTAATATTTACCATATCAGATTAAGTGTGATATTCAATTATTAATTTATTAAAAAGTGTGATATATATTTTAATTTATCAAATAAACCTTTTAAACTTGCAAAACAGAATTACTTCTTGGCTCAGTGGGGTCAGGGGGATTCCAAGAGAGGGGTGTTATACAAGGGTAGTCATCCAGAACGCATGAACTGGACCTAAAGATATATCAATAAGGGTTTTCATTCAGTATTCTAGACTAGGCGTTAACTTGGCTGTAGTGCTGAATTGAATCCTCTTACATGCCGTCCCGTGGCATTGAGTGCTGGTCCAGTACCAACCTATACTTAAAGAAGGGTGTTGGGTTGGTACCCCGGGCTGCTTGTCATCGTTCCCTCTACAAGAAGACATACTGGCAACCTCTGCACCACCGTCTCCAAGAAGGTAAGGTACGCAGCGCCTGCAGGACGCCTTGTATGATAAGGGGACAGATGAGCAATAGATAGCTAGACTCAAGCCACTAGGATGGACAGTTATAGAGGAACAGTGAGTCAAACATGGATGTCATTTGGGGGTCAGTAGGGGTCACACATGTGGCCCCTCAGCTGTCCCTTGCTACCCCTGTGGTCTCCCTTGCTACCCCTAAACAAATAATTTGTCTTTCTTTTTTTAATTGAAGCTCCTGGTCTGTGGCCAGTGCCATGTGGCTCTTTGTTTCTGTAGTGGCTGGCTTTCTTGTTCAGGCCTCTTAAAAACAGGGGTTCCACAAATGTAACACTTTGAGCAGTAACCCTAAATAAGAAAGAATAGGAATAACAAATTATTAGTTTTTCTGGAATTATATACAATAATTGATAGACTCATTAAAGGTTTATTTCAGGCACACTTCAGGGGGTGAGTCACTGATTTAGTCTGTTCTTGTACACCTCAAATTCACAATGCAGACAAAACCTTCCAAAAAGCATTTAGAGTATAATAAGCATCAATTTCGGACTATGTATTTTGCTTTTCACAAGTTGCTGTTATACCATGTTTTATTCTGCTGTTGTCTCTGTTAGGATCATTCCATCTCGGTGTCCCCGGTCACTTGACAAAGTCCTTGTGCTTAAAGGTTTGTGTACAGTGTAGAAATGTTGCACCATAGCAGATAAAGTGGCCCTTGATTCCATTGTGCCCCAATTAATGCTTTGTTGCAATGTGTCTATTTTTCCTATCTCCATTGCATGTTGTTCAGGATGTTTGTTTGCATGTATGAGGTAACGAGTGCTCACAGTATGGGATGCCGCTGCTTTCCCGCCGCTACTCTAAATTCTTTAATTCAGTTATGAACCCTCCCAATGGTATGTATGTGTGTGTGTGTGATCTGCATGTTGCAGGTTTGAATTCTGACAATGCCAATTCAGCGTTACAACTTTCTGAGGTTGATAAATGAGTACCAACACAGGTTGGGTGATATTGTATGGATATTTGTTCTCTATAAAGCATTTAAGTGTAAGTGCTATATAATAACACATTATTATCATTTGGCCTTGGACGTCTGCTTGCATTCACAGTAATTTGGTAATATTGGCCTATGCATAATGATATTAACTATAGATATGGTGATCCATTCTTGTATGAATTATATATCACATTACAGTGATACCCTAACCATACTTTTCTTAGTGAAAGGTCTTGTTCCATCTTTTCCTGTGAAGTCACTTCGGGGTGGGGACAAATGTTATCACTTTCTGTGATTTCATCAAGGGTCAAGGGTCGTGTGATGTCTCTTCCACTACCCCTGGCATTTTGGTGAAATGACATCCCTGGAGTCAAAAGCTTTGTCTGTGCACGTTACAGCCTGGTGACCTTGTGAATGATTCGGGGGATAATTAGTACCCTATCAACACAAACACAATTGTGCCATACCATCATCAAAAATACACAAATTCAAAAGAATTGGCAACACCATTTCACTCTCTGTAAACCTCTTTATGTATTCACTGTCCAGCTTATATCGTGCACCAATATACAGGTTCTAATGTTGGGTGGTTCCATGATTGTCAAGATAACCTTCTTGCTTTGACAGAGGCGGAGTGAAATATGTTTAGTAGTTGTTGACTATGCACATTTAATCCATGGCATCCATTATTTTCAAACACTGGCTAAGCAATTGTCAAATACTCCATATTTGTTAAAATATGCTGCGCTGCTTTTAAACAGATTTTCAGAGTTGTATGAAAAAAACGAAACGAGAGCTGACCCTCTCAGGGAGTACTGGCTATGTTTTCCAGGTTGCAAGAAATGGGTAGTGTCTGAAAGACATGGCAAAATACAGCCACAATCAGGAAGTCAGTTTTATACATACAGTATTTATTTGAGTTTTCAAGGAAGGAGGTCTGAACGTTATGAGTGCCTTTGTTTTAAAGGTTAAAAGTAATATATTCATAACCAACAGTTGAAAGGGGACATCTGCCCAATCTCCACCCTCTTCTCTAAGGCATGGCCAAGCCGCTGACCAGGATGCCTTAAATGAAAGAAAAAGATCTCTCTTGGATTCTCCTTCCTGGTTGATGATGACTTTGGGTGTTCAGTGTTGAAAATCTTCCATGGGACCCTCCACAGGTTTTTTCCTTGACGGATAGGGTCATGGTGTTGCTGTTAAGGTCTCCCATCCACCTAGATTCACCTCAGAGTGGTTACCCTCAGTGTTGCCAGTCTGTTCTTCCTCTGGGTTTTCAAGTACAACAAAAAGTATATGTTTGCTTGTGCCTGGGGATCTACCTATAAGGCTTATTTCTCTCCCATTACCTAATTGATGGCCGACCTCCTCACCAGCCTTACCATGTGCTTGTTTCTCCTCCTACGTCTCTAGAAAGGTTTTGATTGTTGTTATTCTACTAGATGGCTCTCACTTGTCCAGTGAATCCTGAAAGGTTCCTACCACCCTTCGGTCCTATATCTGGCTTTTACTCTACTCCCCCAACTACGTGCCTTTCCTCGCTTTCCTCCTTCGTTCTTCCTGATAACCCATTCCTCTTTTCTCCTTCAGCTTTCTTTACCTCCTTGCCATCTGTGCTTCTCTAGCCTCTTCCTAGTTACTATTCCTTCCTAGCTTCTCTATACTTCTGCTCTTTCTTAATGCACTCCTCCTCCAAACTCTTCTGCATTTGCACCTCCTCCGACTTTACCTCTGTCACCCTTATTTTTCAATATTTTCAAACTCTTCTCTCACGTTTTCTGGCTCAATGTTAACTTCGTCCAAACTTCCATCTCTCCCCACCAACTGCACCTCTTGCTCCCTCCACACTCCCGTCTTCTTATGTCGCTTCTTCTGTTTCTGCCCTTTCAGCTCCTCCAGCTCTTTATGTAGTTTTCCTTCCTACTACACTTCCAGATCGTTCTATGCCTCCCTTCCATATGCACCTTTTGAACTTTCTGAACTTCACCATTTTCTGTACAACTAGCTCCCTCTGCCCATTCACCTCCTCCAGTCCCTTTATTCCTGTGCATCCTCTTCCATCCTTTGTTCTCTCTATGAACCTCTGAATCACGCGTTATTCTGCTGCTGTTACTCCTCACCCTGCCCTCCCCGCCATTGATTTTTATTTTTCCTTACCCCTTCTCATCTGGATGTATGATTGTTGTCTGAGGGGCATGTAATTGACCTCTCTGAGGAGGTGTATCTGATTGAGCCGTGTATATTATATCTTGTTCTAGTTGTGGACCATCCTCCTTGTGGTCGACCATCTTTGTTCTGTTATGAGTGTGCAAAAGTGTGGACATATATGTCTTGTAGATGGATCCTGTATTTCTCCAGTGCTCTCTGTGCCCCAGCTCTATTTTCCATGTCAACAGTAAGCCTTCAATGTGTGTATGATCTGTAATAGTCTTTTAACCCTAGGAAACAGTAGCAAGCATACGTTTTGTGTATCCGCTTCTGCAAACTTGGATGTTCTTGCTATTTGAGTCTGACACCCAGTGATCCAAGAGAGTGAGACCGCTTGGGAACGGTGTTCCATTACTTTTATTTTTTTCTGTTTACCATTCCTCTACTTTTTACGACCATATTCAGCATGCTATATAGAAGATCTCTCCATTCATGTCCCTGGGCAGGTTTAAAGTTGTTATAGGAGCCTTAGTTACCAGTCGCTTAAGACTATTGGAATGCCCAGGGATCAACACTTGTCACATGTTGCATTATGCTTCCACCTACCCTCCATCCTGCCGAGACCACAGTTCCACTACTTTTTTTAGGTACACTTCTACCACTGCTGACACCACAAATCCGGCATTTAATACACACACACACATTTTAAGGACAAGGCAAGGCACATCATCCCAGTACCTTTGCAAATTCACATTCATGATGGCATTGTCCAGCACCACCAGTCCCACAATGATGGTTGGTCATCTAGGATTGATCCAACTGGGAAAATGTACATGTTTAGATGTATGATGTTCTACTGCAGCCTCTATCATGTACCCATGACTATCAATGCACTGCTCTGTATTCAAGTCTGTTTTTAAGTACCTAAAGAATAAGGTTCATACTTGGTGAAATTCCATTTGTTTATTGCTCTTTCTGGTCCTAGACTCCCTGCTTTCTTTAAACCAGCACATATTTTTACAGACGAACTTGGGTGATGAGTCTGAAAGACAGCACAAATTGATGCTTGCTCTTCAGAGGCGTAGCCAGGATTGTCTAACAAATGGGGCCTGAAGCTAATGCCCACCCCAGTCACATTAACACCTGTTAATGCCCACACTGCGCTGGTGAGTTGGGATTTCCAGATTTTGGGTAGGCCTTGCAACTCAGGCCCCACCCTGTCTACACCTCTGAATTGCTCACTACAAAGGTATGCTTTATTAACTCTACTTCACCAGTGCTTTGACTAGGACGTGCACCTGAGCGTGCATATGCCTGAAAGTAGGAAACCTATGTGCACCATGTAGATAACATAAAGTAAAGGCTTGATAAACTATGATGAAGGAAAGGGCGACACCTACTGGTTAAATGATAGACAGTCTTCATGAGGGTGTGTCAGCCACAACTCAGGGATTTTGGTTCTGAAAATATGTGATGTATACCAATGAAACCGTAATTTCATGCAAAAAATGAGTGGTATATTACTCCCAAGAACAGTAGTGGAATCAAGTTGCTGCATGACGATCCCACTCAAAATGCTTTGCATGCATGATTTTACCCTTCTTCATGGAGGCCACTTCATAATCTTTCGTTATCTTGTCATTCTGGTGACAAAAGGAAACACTGCCTGGAAATCTGCTTTGCGGAGAGCGTTAACTACTGGATTTCTATCGAATGCACCTGCATTTGACCCGGCGCAAAACTGAAGCGGATTCCATTAAAGCCTATTTGTTGTACGCCTGCAAGAAAATCCCACGCAGGCATACAAAGAGCCGCAATGACGAGATGAAGGTCAGAAAACCTGAGATCTTCTCTCACATCCGTACCCCTCATCCCAATCGTCACTGCTCCAAAATGTGGCTGTGAAATAAATTGTGGTGAAAAAGCATTATGCCTTGTGTTTCCTCCTCCCTTTAACACGCCGTCCCATTGAAAATGAGCTGTTCAGGTGTTTGAGGTAGACATGGGGCATACCTTTCCCACGCATACCGTCCATAAATACATGACTGCTCTGCAGTGAGCAGAATCATCATTTGTGTCTAGCATTGGGACAACCTCAGGTGTTATTGCAAGACACTGGATTCAAAGCGCTCACAACCATCAGAATACGTAGCAACGGAGAAAAATGGCAGAACATCCTTTAACAACAATGTTGTGTCTTGGCTCCTCTGTTGTTCAATTTGTTTGTATCGGATCTTGCTAGTTTGTTGGATGCCAAAACGTGTCCTCCTAAAATTGGCACAGTTCCCATTGTGTCCATGTTAAATGCAGATGATTTGATCATGTTCGCTTGAACCATTACTGATATGCGGGCAATGTTTAACGAACTGGCTAAGTTTATGCCGGGTCATGATATAGCCATTAACCTGGGCAAAACCCAGATAAAGTTAATCACGACTAAAAGGGTGAACAGGGTAAGACTGGAGACAAACCTGGGAACAGTTAATTACACGTTGTCATATAAGTACTTGGGAGTAGAAGTAGGTCCTCCTGGCTACAGGAAGCTGATTGGAAACAAAATCCATAGGGCTAGTCAGCTTACAACACAAATATCAACAGTGGCTAGGACTGGATTTTCACTCATTGGAGTAATTCAATTGTACAATTAATGCTTCTGCCCGGCAATGTTATATGTCCTTGAGATTTTTACATTACCAGTATTAACATGGCTTGATTGGATTGAGGGGGCATTCTGGCGTAGGCTTCTCGGCTTGAGACCATCTTGACCGGTCGAACTGGTTCGATTGGAACTGGGTCTTACATCTTTGTGTGTCATGGTGTTAAGAGGCCGGGGCCTATTATACATAAAAGCCAGAATGAACCCTCTATGTGGGCTACTTAAGGGCCTGGGTGAGACCAGCAAAACGCCGCCCCTGCCTACAGGAAGAAATTTTCACTCATTGACAGAGGAACTTTTTGCTCAGATTGAATGGCAATCCAATTTTAAGGGTACCTGCTCACACTGAGAGATGGTGATGGTTTTTAAAAGGAAACTCAACTGCTGGGACTGATACAATAACTATTTTCACTTAGCGAGTTATGAAAAGATGGGAGGCTGTCTTCAGGGTAACCCATCTGTACAGGAAGACACAGCCTTATTTGTTGTTGTGCCAGCCCCAGAGGTTAGGCGTTTCCTATTGTTACTACGAATAAATGAATTGCCTTTACTAACTGTCCATGGTTCACAACTAGATCTGGATGTTATGGAGCAATCATGCCGGATATGCAGATTCCCACACATACTTGAGAGGGCGAAAAACGTTCTCACTGAGTGTGCGAAGATGTGTCCTACATATATGTTCAACTTTGGTGGCCTGGTACACTCGTACAAACCCATCAAAAGTGAAATCTTCTGGGGATATTGCTTTAACACCAAATCTACTTCTGCCCAACTAGCGGTCTACTGGGTGTGAAGGTCTGTTAAAGATCAGTAAGGGGGATAAGGTCTAAGGGCTAAGGAGTGAATTATCTGAATTACGAACTAAGGACACTCCTTAGCAGGGACTGAAGTGTGCATTTTAAAATGCATCTGAAAATCTAATGTGAGTCCTGATCATTTAACCCTTTGATATGAAGGTATGACATCACTTGACACCTTCAAGATAGGATTGTGGATTGGGGTCCATGAGTTGAATTTACTGTTCATCAAGCGATTAGACTTTTATAGTTTGAGTACACACGTATCGTTTGCTACTTATATATTGATTGTGTATGTATGTACTGGACTGTTCTATGACACACTAATGAATTAATGTCTCTTTGCTTGTTGGTAATTTAATCGCGTATTTAACTGCTTTAGTTGTGTAAAGCTTGTTGATCTAAATCACAATAAAGATTATTATAATTAAGCAATAGAACCCGAGCGTCGGGGGCATTACCGTCTCAGGTAATGCCCCGGGGCCCATAGGTAAGGACCCGAGCGAAAATTGCGTGACCGGGGCACTAAAAGCTTTTTTTTTTGTCCTGAAACGCTGCAGCGTTTCGGCACTGCAGCGTTTCAGGAGAAAAAAGAATGACCAAGAAAATGGCCACCGCCATGGAAAGGGAAAACAGAGTCCGTTTTCCCTTTCCTTGGCGGGCATCGGGAGCGGACGCGCTGGGAACACAAGTGTTCTCAGCGCGTCCGCTCCCGAAAAAGGATCAAAAATAAGGTAAGTGGGGTTGGGAGGGGGGAGAAAAGAAAAAAAAAACGTACCTGCGTCCCCGGCGGGGGACGAGGGAAGCCTCCGGCCGTGTGGAGGCGCGGAGCGGGGATGGCCCCGCTCCGAGTCTCCACACAGCTGTAGGCTTTCCTCGTCCCCCGCCGGGGACGCAGGAACAAGAAGGTAAGTGGGGGGAGGGGGAAGGGGAGAGGGAGGGGATTTAGAAAAAAAAAATTCCTTACCGGAGTCCCCGGCGGGGGGTGAAGGCAGCCTCTCAGCCGCGGGGAGGCTCGGAGCAGGGATGGCCCCGCTTCGAGCCTCCTCTTTGGCTGAGGGGCTGCCATGCCCCCCGCCGGGAACAAAGGCCGTGGAATCCCGATGAAGGGATTCCCGGCCGGGTAGGGACCTGGCGAGAGCCAATCAGAATGGCTCTTGCCTTCTGATTGTCTCTCGCCGGGTTACTAATTATTATTATTAACAGCTGTTTTCGTTCTATGTAGAAATAACAAAAACGAAATTAACGAGCCCGAAAATAATAGGTTTCTTTGGTTAAATTCACCCCCAAAAATAATTTGTATTTTTTTACATTGCATGGGGAGAACCCCACGTTCTCCCCCACCACATCTCCCACCGTAAAGCACACCCTTACCCCACACACTATCTATTTATTTAAAAGGTGTACAAAAATCCCACAAAAAAGCCACTTTATAAACTCGATATTTTCGACCTCGTTGTTTTCGTTTTCGTTGTTTGGGTGGAATACCCTTTTTTCGATGCATAAACTGTACATGAGTTTAATGTAGGAGTCAGTAGGAATCCATTCAGGTTTTCTTTCCTGCACCTTGGGATGTCCTTCGTGAGGGGGTTTTACCTGAACAAGGAGTTCCCAACAGAGACAGTTTGAGGGAATGAAGGGTAGCAGCATATCAAGGTAGATAACCCTTTCACAATGAGGCAGGCATGGTGGGGAGTGAATAGGGACAATCAGTTCACCCTAGGGGTGTGATGTGATGGCACTTTCTTTGAACTTTGACAATGTGTGTTGGGGCCAGGGAGCTTGGTAGTGAAGCTTGTGAGGACGGCCTGTCCTGAATTGGGATGGGACAACTTATATTTCACCCAAGGGGCTGTGCAGCTGAAGCTACTGTAGTTCACTGCGCAAATAATAAGTATCATCAAACTAAGATGTGCCTTTAAAAATAGAATTCTGTATATGCAATGACAAATATGTAGACGGAGTTAAACCCTAGTGATGTGCAGCTCTGTGTTGCTTTCCTGTTCAGACCTTAGTTGCTGTCCAAAGCTAGGTTTGCTCTCTAATAAAAAACACAATAAAATACATTTAATGCAATAAACTAGCGAGTAGGAATATTGTGCCGCACATTCAGAAAGAATGTTCATATCTCTGTGCTAGGTGAGGATTAGTCTGTAGCATGACGTATCTAAGCAGATGAGGATTCCATAGGCACACACACATGATTGTTTGCAGTTTTGGTATGTCAAGCTGCCCATTCATACAGGGAAAGTTCACTGAATTATCCATGGTTCTTACAATTGCCATCACAGGGCCTTGAACCGATGGAAACGGCAAAGCAGTGCACATGTGATAAGCTGCAGAGATTGATGGAGCACAGGTTCACTGTCAGCAGCTGTGGCACATTGTCCAGGCCAATGAGTTACACTAAATGGGCCTGACTCCATGACCAAAGCGAGGCTTAGGTGTAAACCGGAGAGGATGAACACCGAGGGCCAGCCTACTACATGACTAAGAGTGATGAGAACAGAAATCTCAGATCTAGACGGCCCTTAGCATGTGCTTTACGGTCATGCATGACTAAAAGGGAGCAGATGTGTCCACCTAGGCACATTTCGAGAGGCCCTCACAAGCTAAAGCTGCCCATTATTTATTAAATAAAATAATGCCAGGTTTCGTATCCAAAGTGCCCTATGCCACTTTTCAAGTCTCAAAACATAGCTATTAAAGGCATTTTTAACAAGTGATGTAAACTAAAACTGAGTAAAAGTGAGCTTTCAGAGAAGAGGGAAAGAGGGGAAGAACCCAGAGACAGTAAGACGAATATGCTTGTGGTGTGAACAAAGGACACATGAACAGCGTTCGTTCACAACACTGAATGTATCGTCATTTTCTACATGTGCTTTTGAGGAAATCCCAATACCGGGTGCATTGAAATGATGGAGGGTACTAGTATCACGGAGATGTCGGCTATAGGCAGCATGCTCGGACAGCCAATAGACTTGTTTATTTTTCTGCTTATACTCTGCACATAGATAGGCATAGATGCAGTAGGGCATACGTCAAGAACAAGGCAGCCACAGAAACGAGTTTTGCAGGAGAACGAGTGACTTTTCCAGATCGGTGCTTTGTAAAACACGCCCATGTCTTTACTATCATTGTCAGGTTTTGTGACATGTGACCAACTATTTATATTATAGGCCCGGTAGTGACATCATATGGCCGATTTGTCTCAGTGCTCAAATTGTAAAATAAATGCCAGCAACATATTTGGGAATGCAACTGCAATTCCCCCCTCCCTCCCGCCCCTGGCTCTTCAGAAGTGATGGGCGCGCTACCCTTGACAGAGGTGCCAATCCCATCAACCAAACAGAAAATAAAATACTAGTTGCATCTCGAAATGAAACACCAAACGGTTAACTGTCTCGTTTAACGCATCATCTTTGATATCATTTTCTCCTGATTCTTTAGATGGCAGTGAAATCATTTTGCCACATAATACAGAGTGAATGTGCTTCCTCCCTACTGTAAAGTGATGAACTAATACAGAGACAATCAATACTGAACTGATGAACCTGCCTCAAACACTGCAAACCTGATCTTCTGCCAGTCAGCACTGACCACTCTGCTACGCTGATAACAGCCTCCTCGCATTGGCATGTGTTTAATACTGAGTTGGCGCACTACATGCTGGCTGTATACCAACTAGAAAGGAGCAGTGCCCACCTTATCGATGCTCTCTTTGCGCCCCTGCAGTGAAGCACATGCCAGACATATCACTGAAACTGTCACATATACATGGCTGTGCCCACAGGCCCACTGAAATAGTTAGCTGTTCCTGGTAATGCGGATGCCTAGCTGCTTTCACCGCCACACTGCATCCTAAAGTCACCCTCAAGGCGGCTGTTTTTTAAAGTTTGAGAGCTGCACCACTGTCAAGCAGCAGGACTGGATCTGTGTCTGTGCAAGACCAGCAAGAACACCATCCACCTCATTGTTATTCATAATACGCACTCATGGGGATCACCAGGTTCATGAATAACAAAGAACTAGCCAATATGCAGAGGCACATGGTCAGTGCCCATCTGCCTCTTTTTAGTGTTGCATGTTTAGTGACTTTGACTGATTGACAGAACAGTAAAGATGCTAGAAAACGACATCATAGTCACTCTGAGTCACAAACAATAAGAGCCTGTGCTCTGAAATAAGTCCAGCGCTCAGCCCTGGCAAACACCCCCAAAAAGTAAGCAGTAGTTTAGACACTTGGAACGTATTCTGTGTATTACTATTATATATGAAAGAACTCACCCAGTTTGCTGGGTATTGCGGTCATATACATAGACACTCCCTTCAGTTGCCAGGTGTTGTGACAATACACCTAGCACTAGTTCTACAAGGGTAAAATCATCCCCACCATAATGTATGGACTTGATATTGAATCCCAGACTTGGGATTTAGACTGGGATTACTGGGAAGGATGGGTGTGGAAAAGAGCTTTGAGACTTCTGATGTCATTACCAATCTTAGCACTGCGGTATGAACCTGTTTGAAAATCTTTAAGAGCAAGCTTTGAGTGGAGACTCATATATACGTCAATTAGATGGCCACAGGATAACACATTGTATTTGGACTTGGCACAGGAAGACAGGCAGGGATCCTGTATACTCTTAAAGAATTTAAAGGTAAAGGCTGAGTCAATCCTGTTGCATATACAAAAAACCACTATTGACTTGAATCTTAACTAACAAGATTATAAACAAGCCCTTGCAGTTACGGATTGAATCACTACTATAAATTCTATGAGGTCTCTAAAACTACACAGTAATCCTTGCATTCTGGAAAAAAGTTTTGTCTCATTACCCCGTTATTTGGTTTCCAGATAGCAAGGGACGTGATGCCACATTGAGATTCCGCCTAAATGTATTACCTTCCAGTGAAATACTAGCTAGCAGGCAGATCCTAGGTGTAATTGATAACTTCTTTCCCCTGTGCAGTCTAAGTGTAGGTCAATACCTACACCATTTGCTGATAGAATGTGCAGGTACTAGACCTTGAAGGGTTACATGCTTCTCAGGGAAAGCAGGTGGACAGGGTAGGCTGGTTAGATATTAGAGACTTTTGGCATTGCCTGCCTTCAGGGCACAACACTTTCCTAACTGTGGAACTGTACAGACTCTTAAAAATTCCAAAGCTTTATGATGACTCACCCTGGGGATTGGGAGGTTGAATTAAAATTAATTTTAATGTGAATTGTATATTCTTTTCTCTAGTTGTATTATGAATGAATTATCTTTTTGTGTTTTGATTAATTATGAATTAAATATTTTATTTTGCAACATATTTTGGACTTTTATTTGTATTTAGTTGATAAAACCTTTGGTATTAATACCACAATATTAATAAAAAGAAAATACACCTAGCACTCACATCATTTGCTATATCCTCATGTGGGGGGGGGAGTTTCTGCCCTGATTTTACTTGATCTGTCAGAGGCTTTCGATACCGGGGCTCACCCTACCCAGCCGGCTCACCTCGCCCAGGTCAGAATTTCCGGCCAAGTATTGGCTTGGTTTACCTCTTTTCTGACCGATATATCTCAAAGGCTCTCACTGCCCCCTTTTCTCTCTTGTCTCTGTTCCTTGGTTGTGGGGTTCCCCAAAGCTCTGCCTTGTCTCCTATTCTTTTTAACATCTATATTTGGCCATTGGTGTGTCTCATCCGCTCCTTCGGCATCAGGTGCTATTCATATGCCGATGACACTAAGATCCTGATCCGGCTTCATCTTGATCAGGCTGAGATGTCGTTGTGTCTGCATCGATGCCTGTCTGCCGTGGGGACTGGATGAACCACATTTGGCTGAAGCTGAATGGAGACAAGACGGAAGTACTGGTGGTGGGTTCTCCCCTGATCCTGCACTCTGGGTGTCCTCTTTTTGGCCATCCTCCTTGGGCTTGCTTCCCGTTCCAGCTCCCACGGTTAAGAACCTGGGAGTGATTATGTCTTCCACTCTGGCGATGGATGCACAGGTGTCTGTGGTGTGTAAAGCCGGCTACTATCATCTTAGAATATTACGAAAAGGTACTTCACTTTCTACCCTTGGAGATTAGGCCCCCGGTAGTAGCAGCCTTGGTTGTGAGCCAGCTGGATTACTGTAATTCATTATATTTGTCCCAGTCTAAAGGCCTTGTCCAGCAGCTCCAGCGCCTTCAAAATCTGGCTGCACCCTTGGCGACTGGATCCCCTTATGGGGCACATATGAAACTGGTTCTATGTTCCCTTCACTGGCTACCTGTGGCCCAACATATTGAATTCAAGGACTCTGCTTGGTTCACCATGCCTTGAATGATGTAGGAGCAGAATATTTGCAGCCCATATTTACCCGCTACTGTCCAAATCGAACATTGTGATCTGCTTCTGCCAGCCTGCTCTATGTGCCGCCGTTCCCACATGGGAGGCCGGGCCTTCTCTGTAGCCGCAGCCCAACTGTGGAATGATCTGCCACTCTCACTAAAAAATCTGCCAAGCCATTTTGTGTTCAGAAGATCTCTGAAGACTTATTTGTTTTAGATGGGGCCTGCCAGCTGTTTTCCTCCCTCTCAGCCCCATGATATCTTCGGGTTACCGTGCATTTTTAAATTATCTTAACATAATGTATCATAACATCTTATGGACAGATCTTCACACGAAAAGCCATTGTTTGCCCTCATAATCAAAGGTACTCATGACACATTGCTTTAAAATTCTATGGGGCACACACCATTTCAAAAGTATTTTCTTCATGCACCAAGGTCTTCATAATATTTGCCGTATATTGCCAAATTGTGCACACGTATGCATAGCTTTTCTGAAAAAAATACGACTTTTTGCAGATACCCTCACTTGTGTTGGATGTCAGGGACGTAGCACCACATTCCTGGCCTCACCCTCACAGCTCCAGGTGCACATCTTACTGGCACCCTTGCCTTTACAGCTAGGGCTGCTGGAGTGCCACACTCCGATGCTGGCGATGGGCACTCAGATGTTGATTGCAGGAGTGGTGCATGTTGTTTCTTCTCTCTCCACACTAATCTCCCTTAGCTGCTGTAAAAGCAGGCCGTGTAGGGGAAGAGTAGCGTTGCTATGCACTTGTCTTACCCATGGCCTGCACTATGTTATTTGGTGCACATACTTCTCTCCTGCCACTAACCCACATCAAAAGAATTAACTGCACACAAACAAAAGACTTCACAGTGATCTTGTACTGACAGCTTGATTGTAAGGTGACTTGTAGTCTGCTCTCACTTCCCGTGTTTGCGGTTAGTCTACGGCTACGAACACGCGAGACTAGAGAACGCAGACTCTTTGCCTCACCAAAGGTTAAACTTCACTTCCAGGTCATGATAAAATATTGGATTATCATAATTGTTTGCAGCTGTTCGTGTGAAGTCTAAACCGTCTCCATTGAGAACCATAATCGTGTAATTCCAGTTGCTCAAAGTTTGTGGGGGACTTGCAACACTTTTATTAGCAACCATTTTAATGGTGACTTCATCAGTCCCTCACTGTCATAGCAAACAATGTTGACTGGAGAAACGTCATTATTTGTAAAGAAATCTCTTGTGAAATGCACTCCAATTCTGCAAATGTATTTATGATAAATTGGGTTAATAGACTTAATTTGAACCATTATAATAGCTTTATGAGGAGCAAAGGTAAGCACACCCTGGCTTTGTGTGCAAATCACAATGCAATGTTGGGCTGTCCTTATGTTAGGAAGAGGCTCACCATGCTGAACTTGAAAAATATTGTAGTACTGCTTGTTAAAATATAGTTTCATCATTCAATTACAAGTACATTAATACAGTTAGATATATTAATTCATTCGGTCTTTGATACCATCATATAAATACATAAACGTAATTGAACAGAGCCTGCAGTATGTGATTTGTGCTTCATGCCTTTTTTTTTCATTTGTGGACCTTCTTCAGAAGCATCAACAGGCTACTAAAAACGAAAAACACATAAGCAAAGAAAAGGAAGACTCCTTAGATACAGTGGGATGTAACAGAATACTTACATGTGTGTGCATTACTCACTCTAAATGTGTATAATGTTTATAGTTAATATATTTAAGTGTTATCATAGTAGACCTCTCGACCATCTCCCTGGGAAGACAAGATAATAGGATTCATAACAGTAAAGTTAAGTGTATTCAAGGATCCTCATTAAATAAATGAAGCAACACTCTACAGAAAGGAAAACCAAAACAAGGAACAATTGTTCACCACACATCAGGGTAGTCTCCCAATATGTTCACTGTTAAAGCTGTGAAAATGTGGAAAACCAATAGAAATGGTACTATAGCAACGTTAAGAATTGTGTACAATGTATCGAGCTAAGCAATATCAGCATGAATCCAATCAGTCTTGCTTAACATTTCACAATCTTTAAGGGAAACAGCCCGCAATTTAGATGATTGAAACGAATCTGAGGTAGTATTTAATGTAACAATGTCATCGCCGGTAGCGTTTTTCGATCAAAATTGACTTGCATAGTAAACATAGCAGAAAATAAAATGACACTCTGCAACCAATTATCAGTCGATACATTAAATTAGTTCAATTTGAGGTGCTTTTTGGGGATACCCTTAGATTTGTACTCTCACGACTGATACTTTTGCTCCAAATCTATTTGGAAATTGGAATTTTTGAATTGGAGATTCTGTTTTGTTAACCTTTAGTTTGTCGCACAGGTGTATGCAAACACGGAGATCATGAGCTCCTCAACTCCGTTAGTAAAAATAGAAAACTTTTTTGGTTTTGCTTGCACCTTTCTTTGCACCAGTATTTTCTGCCTTCACATATATTATTCATGCTATTCCCAACGAATAAATGAAAGCATTCAAGTCTGTCTGCGTGTAGATTTTTTAATTTTTTATTTTTGTGATAATTCTAGGCCCTTTTGGATGGAGGCGCTGCTGATCAGCATAGAATTATCACAAAAATAAAAAAAGAAAAAAAGAAAATCTACATGCAGACGGACTTGAATGCTTTCATTTATTCGTTGGGAATAGCATAAGTCATATATGTGAAGACAGGAAATACAGGCGCAAAGAAAGGTGCAAGCAAAACCAAAAAAGTTTTCGATACATTAAATTAGTTGTAAAGTGAATTTACTACAGATATCAGTATTGTGCTGAACATATTAATATTCATGAGGAATTGAGTAGGTGTTGTGAGTTCAAGCAGATACATTACAAGCTAATGTTATTCATAAAAATAGAATGAGTATATGTATTCACAAACCTCCTTTCAAAATGTTATTGAAGACCTAGTAGAATTTAGGAAATATTCTTGTGATAATGGCAATTAAGAAACATTCATAAAAGATAAATGGAAGCATGACTAATCCTAAATATCAGTCTTTTAGAATATGGCATGACTTTTGTTCATCTTTTGCATTTTGTAGCCAACGAAGTGTGTCACCACAAGTAGAGCTCCACTATCACATGTAAGGAAGCAAATGACTGATAATTATAATACTTAAGAAAGGTCATAGTCTTCTAGAAAATGTTGTAATTCATGATGGTCATTCAGACCCTTTGGAGTTAACGTGTCCAATAAATATATCCAAAAGGCCTCCTGTTGAGACAGATGTTTTTCATTGTCCTTACCTATTTTTCGTTTAACCACCACTTCTATTACACATAACGGCATGCTTGAAACATTGTGGCTGTATTCCACATGATGATGAGATAGAGGAGAGTTGGTGTTTTTAAACTAATAGTAGAGTGGTGCTCATTTCATCCAATCTTGACCTTGTGGGCAGTTTTGCCTCCATATATCTTTCTGCAGGTGTATTTGATTGCATAGATCATCCCTTGAGAATCGCACATTGCGAAGTGTCTTAGGAAAGGTTTGTATTCCTATAAATGATGGGTCTTTTCAGAATACAATGACAATTTATAAAGTTTAAACACAGGTGTATGTCTTTGCTGAGCTCCCAGAAATATGGGAGTCTAGACTGAAGAAAGAGGTTACAACCATCTAAGTATTTTACAGTTCAAAACCTAAGGCCATGTCCACAGGCAAACAATCTGCTTTGACTACTAATCAGTCCAAACCATCTCCAGATCATATCCATGTTACCACATACTCATAACAAGGTAGGATTCTACAGAAAACCATTAGAAGGCATTTGCCAACTATATCAGAAGACAGACATCTACTCCATTTATTTGCAGAAGCTCCAACCTTTTTTTATGCAAGGAACCATAATTTACGGCAAAAATTGGTGGTAGCTGAACGTACCCGTTTCCACTGGTACGTTCAGGATAGAATCCTGGATAGAATGTTGACAGAGTTATGTGAATGAAAATGTATGATACCTCTATGATTCACCGGCGTTAGTGTCTAACATGTTAATGTAAAAGAAAATATGTGTTATCCTTAAAAACTGCATAAACTACGGTATTATTGACTACCGTGGAATAATGCTAGAATTTGAAGTCACAAGCAGTGTCTTTAAAAATATATATAAGTGGATCCCACTTTATCTATTTTGCGGCTTGCATGCACAAACATGAGCTGGAAGTGACCAGACATGTTTTTGATGGAATCCATTGGGAAGTTATATGTTTGAGATTACTATCTGGGTGGCTAGCTGATGGTTTAAGCGTATGCTTGAGACATGGTGCCAGCCTGCTGTTTCCACAGCACGGTTGGCCCAAGCCTTCATCTTTCCCTGGTTGGTAAACTGAGTAACATGAAATTGGGTAATAACCCTGTTATTAAAGCACTTAGAAGTAGTAGGGATCCTGAATGAATTCATTTATAAGAACACACATGTGATCCCTCCGTTTGAAGCACAATTGCTATAGTAAAACATGATTTGTGAACTTGATTGGTGTGTTGTGTCCAGCAGTTATGTGATACTTCAATGAAACTGTTTTTCTACATGTATCTCCTTATATCTAGTGATAGCAGTTTGCTAGACTCGATGAAGTACCTGATTGTTATTAGGTGACAGTAATTTAAGATTTGCCTGAGGTATTCCCACCGATAGTTTCAATGTGCTTTTCACTTTAGTCATTTCATCTTGGACAGACAGTCAAGTCAGAGGAAATGCAAAATGTGAATGCAAGGATCGCACTGGACAGCTTTCAGCAGATCAAGCAAGTACATTAAAGTCATGTTATTGGGTCCTGACCTGGAGTGTGAAATCGACAATCATTTTCAAATGGAGCACCATGAAGAAATTAATAATAAAAGCAATGGAGTCCAGAACTTCACCTTAAATGTTCCCTTAAAATAAAAATAAACAGCGGAGAAGTAACGTTCAGATAAAGTTCAAAGTCATGTGCATGTTGAAGAGGGCAAAATACCGAATTGGTAATGCTAGGCAACCCGGATTAAGTGCTGCTGTAGTTTACATTTGTTATCGATTATTGTTTGCAATGGAGTGGGATTTCGATAGGAAAGAGGTGTTTCTTTTCTCCTTAGTGTGTTAAAGGTTGTGCAGTTGGACGTGGCCGATGGGTGCTTTGAAAGAGTTCTGCCGAGGTTCTACAGGACGATTCGTTGGGTATCCTTCAGAGTACTAGCTTTCATAATTGTATGCAATGTGGAATGTGATTTCATCCACTTTAACAGAATAAGGCAATGTACAGTGATGTAACTGAATTGATTATAGATTTTTACAGGTGTTTTTTATATTACAATTTCAAATCCTGTTTCCACAAGATACACTCACTTACACATGGCGACACATATACTGACGTTTGGGCTTTGAATTGGGTGGGAAATTGAGCTAAATAACCCCTAGGCCAAATTCGGGTAATAATAATAATAATAATAATAATAAATAGGCTTTTATATAGCGCTACAAACCCTCAGGTATCCGAGCGCTGCTTATACCCACGGTGTGTGGTGCTCATTTATCGACCTCGGAAGGATGAAAGGCTGAGTTTGGCCCCGCCGGGATTCGAACCTGCGTTAACAGGCTCTGCACGGGTGTCAAAGCGAGCGCTCTACTCGCTGTGCCACTTGACCGGCTATGTAATGTAATGTGTCAGAAACATTGTTTCCTATTAATTTTGAGATTGCACATTATTGGTGTGACTTTCATTTTGAAGTTGTGACAATATTTTGTAAATTGGACAGTGAGGCGGGCATTCCTGCGATTAGCACAGATTTATTTGTGACAAGTGAGCTGGTTGGCAAGACAATCATTTTTCACATGAATTTGTGTAGTATGATTTGCTGACATGAACATGTGGCATAAGCGAGATTTGTGGAGGATATTAAATATATTTTTTTTCCACAAAAACACTTCATTGCATTCTACTAACAAGTGGACAGGTGGGACTTTGTTGTCATTAAAAGTGACAACAGTAATGATGGCCAGACACCAACTGAGGTAGCCCACCCATGTGTGAGTGGCCAATATTTAGTGGCTTAAGGAAAAGCACAAAGCAGAGTTGCTTCAGAATGAGTTGCATGCAATAGAAAATGCCACAAAAAGAATGTGCTGACTACAGTCATATAAACCTGCTAAACATATCTGGAGAGCAGGACAATTTAGTAGCTGCTGAAACCAATGGGTTTGTGTTGAGGCCCTATAGCAACAGACGTACTGCTATACCTTCCCTACATTTCTATGCATTAGGGTCTCAACAAGAACCTGATGCTATAAGGCAAGCATACCGAAACCATGCTTCCATTACATGTTACACCAAGTGATGTTTGCTATGTATATTAACTTACAGCATGGTTATCCCAACTTCAAACACCAAAATAAATGCAGTGTAGGTCGGATTCTACAACATTGCTGAACTGTCAAATGTATTCAGCACAATGGATTGCACACATATTTGGCTTGCACTACGGATATTCCATGATCTGAAGTAAGACAAACTACTCCATCGCACAAATTATCCTAAATGCAGATCTGATCACCATGCAGTGCACTGTGAGCTTTCCTGGCTTCCTCTATAAGACTTTCATCCTTGGAAGAAGCTCCATCCTAGCTGCATATCACAACATAATACATTAAAATATGGCAGTATAATTTAAGTATGATGTGCCAATGGAACTTAAAATGTGTTTCAACAATACTGTGCCTTTGGAAAACACAAAAATACGTATGCAGTAATAACTATGACAATGTTTGTGAATCATGCGCATGTTGCTATACTGTAAACATGAAAACATACAACGTAAACACATATTAATACCCTTTCTTGTAGACGTCCACCTGTAGACAGTGCATGCATTCTGAAGCCATGATTGCTCACTCTACTGCTTGCAACCTTATGAGGAACACCATTGAGCAAACATGTAGCTCCTTTAATGGATCCCTCTGTGTTACAGGTAAGCATTTAATGAGTGCTCTACACAAGATAGTTGCAACCATTTCCACAAGATACACGCACTTACACATGGCCACAAACATGCCGAGGACCCTAATAACCCATGTGGTAAATGCAGGTAAGGCAATTTTGAGATTGTGCATTATTGTTGTTACTTCAATTGTTCAGTTGTGTAAATATTTTGCAAGTAGCCATCGGATGTGTGCTCCACACAAGATATGTGCATTTCTGTTGCAGGTGTTCTTCCGGCTTGTCTAGATCGTAGGAGTCTGTCCTCATGTCTGTCCTCATGTTTTGATTCCTTCTGACGATATCGACTCTATCTTTGTTTTTACATGTATTCTACTATATTTGCTGCATAGAAACGCAACCGAGATACCTGCACCAATGCAGCGTTGTGGTCGGTCCTAATCAAGGGATATTGTCTCATGTTGTGAGCCCGGTCTGGAGTGTGAAATTCGTCCTGTGTTTCAATTGTTTTCAGTCGCATTTGTTGCACAAAGACCCAAATCTGAGGTCAGGTCTCTATTTACCATTTTAACATAACAACCTGGTACCTAGCTATTTGTGTAATGTACCCACCTAATAACAGAAGTGCTTCTTTGTCTAGTGGATATTTTCTTTTCATTATATCAAAATAAAACGTTTTGAAAATCGAACTTCAAAGCATCTACAACAAACATCTTCATGATATTTGCATCTTCCTCTTTTCGACCCTGGTGGAGTGGCTTTACGCCAGCGTTATTCGCGCCGGACCCTTCCGCCCTACTACGAGTTTCCGTAGCGCCATGGAGCGTTTTCCGCCTGGTTTTTCCGGGCGGAGAAATCCATGGCACTACGGGACCTTGTCGTTAATTACGCCACCGTATTTTGAGGTGGCGTAATTAACGCCTTCCCCACTCCCATTATACCCTATGGGGCAAAAATGGGAATGGGGAAGGGTAAAATGGGGGATGGGGATTTACCGCCCCGCCAAGGTCGGAATGGGGCGGAAAATCCGCCAACCCCCATGGCGCTATCGGCAGCTTTCCGCCGTGCTCCATGGTGCATTTTGCACCGCGATTTCCGCCAGGGTCGTAATGAGGGCCACTTGTCATTTTGTTTCCCCTATAGTATCAGGACTCCAATCTCCTGTTGTACCACTGTTGGACTCATCATCTGACTCTGTTATTGTTGGACAAAATGCAGTGCATTTTAGTGCAGCGCACTGTTTTTATCGTCATTTGTACTTTTCCCAGCATTGTTGTTTGTTAGAGTTTATACCACTTTTCTTGCACCTCTATATGTGATTTTAATGACTCAGCCATTCATTTTATGTCTTGATTTTAGTTTTCGGGATTTCATTAATAAACCAGGTAAGTACATAATTTGCTGCTGCTAAGCACAGTTGGTCCTCACGACCTTGTCTAGAGAAATAATAAGCAAATCAGCTATATCTTTATATATTATGCAATTTTCTTAGCCCTGGTATGCAGTCCACATTTGTAAAAACTAAAACCCTTAATAAACATGGGTGTGTATGTGTTATGGTTGGCCTGCTTGTTAATTTTGTATTTCTTTCAATGCAAATGGTTGGGAAGTAGGAACAGACTTAGGCTGTGACACATCTCGAATTCCTTCTCTGGTGACTTTGAGTCTGGAGGGCCAGATTATATTACAGTGATGGGCTCGTTCCATTCCACCCACTCAAGAACAATAACCACAGTCAGCATTGGGGCATGCTCAGCTTTTGCTAACAAAGTACGTGTCTTTAGAGTAGTGGGAAGGACATTCGTGGAAGAGTTGCCATCAGGTGATTCCTTGGTATCATTGCCAAGAGCAGGGTTCTCTTCACTGTGGCAATGCCATCTTGACACCTTGGCCATTTCCTCCATCTTGGATCTGCAACATCTATGAGAAGATAAACAGAAGCAAACATGATTATGTCTACCCACCTTCAAAAATCCCATACTGCAATGCATCTACCTACAAATTAAAGGCTAATGCATTGAGCACTAAACTATACAACACAATAAATGATTAAAACGGACAACAGGTGACAAAACATACATTGTCCAACAGCTCAAAAGTGAATGCCTCCAAGTCCAGATAGTCGTCCTTCATCTGTATTGAATTGATTTCTTGAGAATATAAATTCACAGGGTGACACTCTTCCTGTTCTATGTGTATCATACTTTGCATCCAGGAACCTTTCTCGCACACATCTTCGTGAGTCATGCCAGCGGGTTTTCATTTCATCCATGATTTGCTTTGTGAAAGACGCTGCATTTATCTTTACCACGAGCCATACAGCATTCTTCCTCTCCATGGCTGTCCTATGTTGCCATGCACCAATTATCAAAACCATGTGCCTGATGACCTCTTCTGACATAAAATTTCATTTTTACCTTCCCTTTATCATCCATTCTTCTCCACTAATGTAATATGAACATATTTCGACAGTTCTCTATGAAGCATTGCCTGTCCATAGCCCTAAAGAACTGCAAACATGTTCGAAGGAATTGCACACCAGGAGCAAGATTATCCAACATTTCTACCCATGCTAAACATGTGAGCATATAGCACCCGTGGCAACAAAATGAGCCAACAGGTTTTGTCCCAGTCTGTCTTAAACATCTGTACCAGGGACACAATTAATAAGACTGCTGTCTGTTTGCTGTCTAACATTAAAAATGAAAATTGTTTATCAAACTCGGTTTCCAGCACACGCTGTAAAAATAATATGCTTAATTTCTGCCCTTGTAAAAACATTTTTAGACCATACGGACTGAGGAAAACAATGTTTTCTCCATCTCCTAGTATACAGGCAGTAAATATGGGACGTCATTGACGTGCTCCATTGTTTTTGCACACGAACAAAGTTTAGATAGTCTGGCTCCAGCAGTTGTTACAGGCCTGAGACGTGCCCATGTTGTAAGACTCCAGTACTAGGTTATATGTGTGTTTCCCTGGCATGATCCACAATTCTGGGGTTAAGTTTTACTGCCTGATTCATGGAATTATGTGTGCCGAAAACGCAGATGTGTGCTCTTTTCTGCCCGAAAATCCCCATACTTCAAACAGGGATTTTCGGCCAGAAAGGTGCGCACATCTGCGTTTTCGGCACACATAATTCCATGAATCAAGTGTTTTATCTCCCCAGAATCAGTCTTGGTCCTTCCAGGGCTGCATAGCAGCGTTAGGCACAATGTGGATATGCATCAATAATGTGTGGTATTGCTAATTCCTTCAAATTGTTAAGGATTTCAATCAGGCAACACACACCTTGGTCTCATGCTAGTATGCAGCACACGACTGAAATGATTATATTTTTATGTTAGATACAATATTGAGATGGTACACCACTCATATCACACACCCTTTTCAAATATCCCGGGCCACAATGGACCATGAACCAGGCTGGTTGATAAAATATAATATTTAGTGATTTATTTGAAAATTCAAAAGAAATCATACACTTTTTAATATGGGGCATCAATCCCCAATGGGATGATAATAATAACAATAGGAATGTAAGCAATTGAACTTAGTTTAACTTTCTATTGGCACATCAAGAAATAGGAGCACTTTTTGATTTTAGGAAAGATAGCCCTCAAGTTAGAATTTCCCCCTGCAATGTTCCCTCAACGCACAAATAATCAATTCTAAAAAGATATGAATAAACAGCAGGTAATCATGAATAAGAGCTGAAAACGGAATTCAAATCTGAGCTTCCCTCCCCAAATAAGAGTGAAAAACGTATTGGAAACACTGGCAATGTTAAAAATGACATTCGGAAATGGATGAATAAAATAATGAATGTGTGTAAAAACCTTGAAGCAGATACAATTCTCCACTAAAGCCACAATGTAAAGGTACAGACAATCACAAGAAATGGATTAGCAAAAGCATACAGTTCAAAAAGTGAGTGGAAGATTAAAAACAGTTGCAGCAAATGACAGGTTGAAACTTTGCAAACTTTGCAATTCCCGCCTGAAATGACCCAAACGGTTTTTAATAAAAACATGTGAAATACACTGATTTGAAGGTTGGGGGATAGCTATAGATCACAGGTACAATATGGAAGTGAAATTAAGTCTCTAGCTGGTAAATTGTATGAGTTATGCAAGATCTAAAAAGGTGAATTTTGAGTAAAATGGAGCAGTGAAAAAGGAAAGGAAATCAGTTTTGACAAGAACGGTTTTTCTCTAAACTAGAGTATTCAGGCTAGGCCACCAAAGAGGGACACAGTAAGCTCCAGAGTTGATTCGCGAATTCAACACTATCACCCCAGCGCCTAACCATGGAGGAACCAGTCCGATAACTTGAAATAGGACTAAGGCTTAGGATTTACACAAGGAAAAATTTCTAAAAAGAGATGGCGCTAGCACTAAAAATCAAGAGCAGGATTGCAAGAAAGATTCTGACAGTTTGAAGAAGGTATCAGGATAAGGATAGGGTGGTTTAGGGAGTGGGATGAGGACAAAGGCAAGACAGTCTATGGGTTTAGGTGGGGTGGCAATTGATACTCACAGTCCACTTTTTAGTTTTTGGATTTTGGACAGTCAACAGTTCGGTCACTACACGGCAGGGCGTCTGGCAAAACAGCTGGGAAATTCTGGTCGCCGGGTAGCACTTCTGGACTGGCAATTCTGGTCACTAGATACTACAGGTTAGCTGGATGGCAGGATTGCAGCAATCAGGCAGTTAGTGGGATCAGGATGCTTCCCAAAAACACCACAGCTTTCCCCTTTGGTTATTTGGGAATTTTAGTGGTTTTCAGATTTGAGGCCTTACTGGAGCAGGATCAGCAATGGGTTTTTTTTTCAGTCGCCCCTGGAGTAGGGTCAGCAATGTTTTGGCCTTGTAGTTGGGATCTGGAGTCTGGAGGATAATGGGAACAGGAACACAGTGCAGGAAATCAGAGTGTGTGTCTAGGGTCTTGTCAGGTACCCTTATTTATAGTGCATAATGACATCATCAAAGTATAGGTTGGGCAGGGTTAACTAAGCACACCCCTAAACTGCTTGGATTGGGCAGGGGTGCTAGTCTCTGCCTTGCTCTCAACTGGTTGGATTTCCAAGGGAATGATGTCAGATTTATGAGGGGGTTTTACAATGTCCAAAAACTCCTACATTTACTTTACTGAAAATCTGATTTTACCAAAAACATACATTTACACCATCGCAATTTCTTGGCTAATTATAAACCCAGGTTACATATTATGTGCAGCACATATCAATCCAATCCTCCAGTCTGTGGGACCTTGTTTCGCTCTTTTGATACATTTTGGTAATTTTGAGCATGAAAGATTTGGCCCAAAATTCCACAACTTTATACACAGATGCGAATTATCCCCAGGGATGTATGTACACAATTATATGTTTGCAACATTGATACTTTTCAATTTATCTCTCAATACTTTGCCCTTTCTTCCCCCAAGGTGTCAGTGAGTTCTACCATGTCTCTAAAGAAAACACCAAAAAATCACTTTTAAACTGCAACATCTTTACAATTTTTCAAAGTCTTGCTGCAGAGATAGAAGTCTTTAAAGTTTATTCCTGAAATAGTCTTTGGGAACAAATGGCAGTCTCTTTGTTCCTGGGTCATTTTTTCTTTCTGTCCTTCAACTGCTGCCCACTGTCATTTCCTTTAGAGCATGGTGGATGTCTCTCCCTTAATTGAAGTTATATTGCCCCTTTACACTTCAGACTCCCTTCCCTGGGAGTTTCACTGTCAGGGTCCCAGCAGAGACAAAAGTCTGTTCAACCCCGTAATTATCAGGGGCTTGTCAGTATCTGCTGAGAGAGAGCCCTCCTTTTGATGCCACCCCTCCAAGTAGAAAACCTGTTTTTCAACTTGCAGCTCCATAGTTTTAATCTTTAATTTCAGATTTTAGATCCAGAATTAAAGCAAGCCGGTTGCATAAAATAATGCAAGTTATATAGTCACACCATCAACAAAACCCTTCATATTGCTAAAGACTGGCAGGCTTTCATTCACCAGTGTGCTGTTTCAAAACGCAGGCGTTTGTTTTTCTTTAATTTGCAAAAGCCCATTTTTTTTACATGTGGTGCAGCTGGCCTTTCCTTCTTAAATTCAACCTTTCATCTCCAACAGCTTTACACTCTGTCTTGCAGCTATAGTTATACTTCTGAATGCTGGAGTTGGTCTGCAGCACAGATACATTGAAACAAACATGACTCAGCTAGTTAGAGTCTCTCTCTGAACAGCTGTGTTTTGGATACTTTTGCAAAGAAAATGAACGTGTTTCCCGTGTAAGTAAAAGTAAAGTTCCCGTTTGGTTTTCTTAGAGTTGGTTTGACTGGGCTTGTCAATTCAGAATCATGCCTGGTTTTTCTGAGGCACAGTGAGACACACAGGGCTTGGCAAGGCTTATTAATCACAGTTGCTTTAAGGAACAAAGGGAATTTAGCGTCAAAGCCGCATTTTTTAAAGGTGAAAAAGGGTTTCTTTTCAATGGAGATTTTGGCTTTTGCAGCAAAGCAACACTGCTTTTTCCACTTTCTTCCTTTTGTTGATGCCGGAACACACTGGCAATCACCTTCAATGTGCCCCATTTGTTCCATCCTGCCTGTTTCCTGCAGTTTTGAGCCAAGGCGCTCACAGGAGCCAGCACCACCGTTTTGTGGTTTCTGCGCAACTGCAGCTTGGTGATGTGTGGAAATGCTGTTGAGTGGGTCAATATATCCCACAAAATGCTACACTGTGTAGGCGGCACAGTTGAATCGGTTCGTTCTCTACATTAAATATGCATACACAGAACTATCATACCGCTTAGAAAACACTTCTGTCTTTTTCTTTAAGGCAGAGTAATTCTTTTGTGTGCTTAGTATCGAGCTGAGGAAGGAATTTTTAAGTTCAATCTACAACTAAGTTTTAAATGTGTACGTATTTGCCTTCCAAACATTCACTTCCCCAAATGTTGGTTTTTAAATAAATTCGCTGACTGTGGCTTGATTTCTGTATCAGTGCAAGCTATGTATGGGAGGACCTGTGAAGGAAATAACCCATCATTACTTTATAAGTCTGTTTAACAGAAAGTTGGTGAAAGTGCTATATTTTCTTTTTAAACATGTCTTTATTGAGTTTTGTTTTTTAACCTTCCTTGACATGCCATTTATTATATTTAGGTCCCAGCCTTTGAGTTGGTGGATTTCTGTTTGCTCAACAATGATGGTTTCATCACTATGGGATGTCACTTGTTGATTTTTCAATCATTAGGTGACATGCTGGCTATGAGTAGATATTAGTATGCCTTCAAACTGTATTGTAATGTGCAGCTTCTTCGTGGCTTTGTAAAGAAATCTCAGCACCCACTAAAATCATTTTCCTTGGTCTTGTGGACCAGAAAATGTGGCAGTAAAACTGGCATTAAACTTTAACCGCCACTATTTATGTCACACAGGATTTTCCTTAGCTTTACAGGCAGAGTTGGAAAGCACAGTAGATTTATCACATCCGTCTGACAAATCCTACTGGGTTTCTAGCAGCGTATTTTCAAACTAATGGAAAACAAAAGGATTTCTATGGGATCTGCCTGACTTTATCTCCTGCTAAAAACAGGCGCATGAGGCTATCATGGGAATTTTCGGGAAATGCCTTCCACAATCATTACATTCAGGAGGTTTTCATAGTTTTCCACAAATATAGTGGAAAAGTAATGTGCAAAAGAAATGTCACCTTTGCTGTCAACTTTCTTTATTTTACACCATGTGATGGGAAAGTTAAACATTGCACAAAGGGAACATTTTACACAGAAGCAAACAGACGATGTTTCCTCCAGTTCAATGACTGCTTTTCTTTAAATAAGGCCCATTGTCTTTGTTGAGACTACTGGGTGGGTGGAACCTTTATGCTCTGTGAAAATATCCTCATTTTCTTGTGGAACTACATCATTACTGCAAGAAATGTCCATGGAGCATAAAATGATTATCACTTTTTTATTTTTAGTTCTGGCTATTAGGTGGTGCTAAAAGTGCTACCTTTAACCCAAAGCTATTGTTATTAAAATAAGAGCTTTAACATAAGAGATTCAAATAGGGGCTTTGAATGAGGGTCTCACCCATTTAACGCCCATCTCTAGGTAAAATCTATATGATTTCCTCCCATTCCCACCCATCTCCACCGAAAACCACACCCCTTTTGCACTCTTTACCTGTATTTGTATTGTGCACTGAATTTGGCAGCCAATTTTACTTCCAAAATGGTGGCCACCATATGTTAATGTTAATAACAAGTACTGTCACTTGTTTGATACTTTCAAAAATATTAACTACATGTTTTAAGATATACAACGTATTTCAATGTATGTTGTTTTAAAAACAAACAAGTCACTGATATATATACGTTTTGTGTGAAAATGTCAGTGAAAATGTCCATGTACTGATCTCTGGGTGCTGCTTTTGTGTCTTGGGATGCAAGTAGTACCTGATTGGATGCGTATTTAGTGATGTCAGTATGATGTGATTGATTCTCCAATCTGTGTTTTTTTCTACAAGTAAGCCATTTTGTGTCTAGTTTCACACATGGCCGATTTATATATGGTTTATGTTTGCATGTGTGTGCTCTGATAAGACTGGGTTCATATCAGATTACTAATTTGTATAGGGAAATCGCATGTAGGCAGCTTTGCAACCTCACAAGAGTTGTGACGAAGGCACACATATGCCATTTCCTGCAAGCTTTCTAATAACCTTTGAGCTTTGTAGTCGCTGAGCGCCACTCGATCTGTAATGGACTCCAGTCCAGGTCTGGGCAGAAAGAAAGCAAGGGATTAGATAGGAAAGGCTGGAATTTAGTTTCACAGCCACACAGTAGGAACTAAAGACTGGAGCTGCAATTGCAAAGTCACGCGGCACATGAGCTTGTCAGATCCACAGAAAGCATTGTGGAACGGGTGTCTCCCAACTGTAAAATATGTCTAGGTAAGTCACCTTTTTAGGTTCACTTCCCAAGCTCTAAACCCTCCTCCATGGAGAGTAAGACACCTGCCCCTTTGTCTGGGTGCAGAATGTGCTCACCTGCATTGTGTGTGTGTGGTTATAAGTGGGATCTGCGCATTAGCTGAAGCATATACTATTTTGGATGATCATAATGGCACAGTCACCAACGTAGGTGGCAAAAGCCTTGGCCCTACTGACACATGCAGAATATTCCTTTGTCAATGCAATGATACCACACTGTCCTCCCCAACACACATACAACCCCACACTTCCATCACTACGCCCACACACATAGACCATACTCTTTCTGGCCATCAGCCATAATGTGCCCTGTATGCAGAACCAATAGAAGGTGTGCATACAATGGCAGTTCCTTGTGTTATGCACAGAGCTGCAGTCAATCCGTATCTTTTCCCGGGACGACTCTTCATGGGCACCAGCCCAGATCCCAATTTAAGTCTCTCACAGTTATTCGTAAAAGTATCTCTGAGAGCAAATCTGCAGTTAACCATATACCCTGGGTCTACATGGAGGACACAGGATGGTTCATAAAAGGCAAGCATACCACTCTGCAACAGACAGACCTATAGATCGGAAAACAGCGCTGCTGCTTCAACGGCACCTAGGGATATAAACGGACGCAGTATTATTAAAAGCCCCAGTGGAAGAGTTGTAACCAGGCAGAAGCGACGGAGGGAGAGTGGCAAGCTTGCACTGACACTGCATCGACACTGATTTATCACATCCTGGTGTTCAATGCCAATTACTTATGAAAGCCAAGGAGATCACTGCATTGGAAGGTGGCGGGCATGGGGAATCACTCAGCACCTGAACCCCTTCTGTGAACGTGCTGCTCGTGGGGAAGCACCTGTGCAGTGCTGCTGTCATCGCACCTGGCAGGGCTGCATCTTATCTCACTGGGCCTGTTTGTGAGCTGTGCATGTGGCAGGCCACCAAGGCAAACACAGCAAGGAAGAGGAGATCTTCAGCACGACCATGATGCCTCCTATGAAACAGATTTGAACACAGATTACGTGCCCGTGTACATCTAGCTCACACAATTTGCCTCCTCCTGCCCCAATGACCCGTCCTTAAATGAGAACCCCAATAGTTGCTGTCTGCATCCAGCTGCTATGCATTGTTAACAGACTTTTCTCCAGATGTGAGTTATTGGCCTTCACCTCTACGCAGCAATCAATCACAGTTATAAAACAGAAAGCGCACGTTGTAATGATAAATGTAATGACATATCCTGTCTGTGAACACATGTTTCTGTGGACGCACCTCCTGTTGGGATGTCTAAGCTAGCTATATGAAGCCTCTTCCTCAATCTTTGTTTTCAAAGTATCTAACTGTGTTTTTTAAAGCCGTCTTCTTAGAGTGTTAAATGTGTTTACCAGGTCTGCCTTGAGCTCCTTTATTAATAAATACTATGTGATTCATTTTGGCTCGTATATAAAGCCAAAACTATTAGCATTGCCATCCATCTCCTTATATTGCATAGGGAGGGAGTGAATTGTCAAAAGAAAAACTGATCATATTATCTCTTGTGGAAGCCATCTCAGTTATTTCTGTGCTGCATTCTTTTCCATCATTGCATTTCCTTGAAACCATAAAAGCATTCTCAGCTACCTTATCCTCTCTATACCAACTCCTAAGTAATTAAAAAAAGTGTGCTAGTGTAATGTTATTCATTGTTGATCACTGTCATATTCATAAGTGTGCTATCAAATATTAATTTATTCATAAAAGTGTGATATATATATATATATTGTTTAATTTTTCAAATAAATATTTTAATTTGCAAAACAAACCTACTTCTTGGCTCAGTGAGGTCAGGGGGATTCAAAGAGAGGGGCGTTATACAAGGGTTTATCATCCAGATCTATGAACTTGTCATAAAAATATATAAATAAGGGCTTCCCTTGGGCATCCCTGACTAGGCATTGACTTAGTTGGAGTGCTGAATTGAAGTCACATAACAAATAACACCTGCCGTGGCAGGCTGGATCGTCCAGTAATGGCACCAGGTCCGGTGTTAAGGTCTATGCTTTGCTCGCCCCTATTGCTTGGGCCTATTGGGACTGTTACTGGCCAATCCAGCCTGCCTCCGTGGATGTTATTGCTATAATATGACTTTGGCAATTGAAACCAACCACCTCTGTGCTAGGAGTTAAAAAAACAGCGTGCTCCTTTGGGCCTATTGCATTACTTGCCTTGTTCATTCTATTCTCCGCCTATGCAACAGTAATCCAGCCAGTTCAGCTCAGTGACTGTTAAAGTGTTTATTCCTCGATGTTAAGTAAATGTAGAGTGGGTCCTTTCTGTACCAGGCAGTGTAAAAACGACGCATTAAAGTGCAGAAAGGTTTTTGCATTTAGGAAAAAGTGTAAATGCCTCCTGGAAATAGCAATTGGCTGAGGCACTTACAATGCTTTTTTCAGGTGATAAAAACAGGTGACTTCCAAAGGAATCCTTTAGTTTTACACCAGCATGAAAATGTCATGCTGGTGTAAATCAGGCATTTTTGCAGGCATGTAAATTGGGAACGTTGTTGCATGCCTAAGAAACAGTATTAACGCAACAATGTACCTTTATGTATACTCTGGGTGTGTCATTTGACACCTACAGTGTAACTAGGTCAACACAGGTGAAGTCACGTTTACATCTTACTTTTCCACTAGCGTATGCAAACATGTAAAAGCTTCCCTCAATTAACAATTGGATTCCAATAGGATCTGCGTGCTTTTACCAGGTGGAAAAACATGTAGAATCCATTGGAATTCATTGGTTTACTTCCAACATGACAATCGTGATGGATTTGGCTGGTGAATTGCAAAAACTGGTGAAAGTGTTAAGTCTGAACAGCTTCACAAATCCGCCGGCCAAACCCTGGAAGATCTTGTGAATCAGAAAAATGTGGGGTTGACCCCTCCTCCCCCAACGGGGACTCGAACATTAGTCCCATTGTGTTTTTCGTTTGTGTTTTGGTCATTTTATTTAACTTTGCTTGAATCTTGAACCTAGGAATGAGAACAGATGCCAGGCTATTAGTGATGATTTGTGCCAAATCTATTTTAAATTAAAATATTGTAACATAATTGGGTCCTTTGAAAAATGTGACACTCAAAGTATACCATGTTGAACTTTTTAGAGAGACACAGATCTTTAAAATGCTTGCAATGGACAGAGAGTTGTGCCATTTTGGACAGCCCATTCACATCCCCCATGAAGTCCTATAATGAAACAAGGGACACCCCAAGTCTAGGATAGAGATACACAGTAAACCGATGTCTAAGAGAGACAGAAGTGTGAAACTTGAAGGAACCTAAGGTCTAGGAAGGACCTAACAATTGCAAGGTGTGTGCAGGAGATCCAGTGTACAATGAACTCCCAAGTCATGGGAAAGCAGAAAGAGGACAATCCTAATACATGGAATCAAAGAATATATGATGTGGGAGAGGCCTTCAGCGTCCTGGTGAAAGCAGGTAGACTATTGAAGATTTGAGACTGTGCCTAAACATTGGCAAAGCCATCCTAAAACAAGTTATCTGTTTGGTGGTATCAGGGGTCAAGTCCTAAAAAAGAAAAGTGGAGGGACACATTAACATGCATAATGAGATGTGACGTTGCCAGAAATTAGCATAATAAAGTGAAATCTGCAAATTTCTTTCAATTGGTTTTGCATAGCCATACAAATTGCACAAGAAGAATGGCATTTGCCTTTCATAAAATCAACACAAACAAAAAACCAAGAGAAGATTTTTTCTCGTAATAGTGTTTTGAAAACGTTAAAAGGTGTGCATATTTTAAACTTCAAGAATCAATAACATTGTTTTCCCTGGAAAATGCAGTCCCGAAATATGGCATTTCACCTTTAGTTGTATACTATTGTTGTATTTGCTACAGTGGTGAAGTGCCCCTCCTTTGAATCTCGCAATCACGGTTCAAATCCGGTACGAATCCTGAGGACGGAGTGAATTCATCAGTTAAAAAAAGACAGTCAATGCTTCCAAGCTCTGAAAAAAGTGGGTGGACGCTGTCCACCCGCATGTACCCTCGACTTGAGGCCTGGGTGGTATTAGCTTACTACTGAATATTTTAGATTAGGAATTGTAAACACTTTCTGTTGGTTGAACATTGAAACATTTAGTATTTAAGCGTTATTCTTCTTATTATTGGGGTATTTATTGAGCGCGGACCTAGCTTCCGGAAGCGACTGAGCACTTTACTATCATAGGGGGAAAGAATAAGGTTAGGGAGCATAGAAATAAGGGAGTGTGGATCTAACAATCAGGTAGGTAGTGCAATAGTCAACAATGTATCTATGGGTAACCAGGGGAGCAAACAGTGGGGATCAGATCATCCAGTCTCAGGTACGGGGGTGAGTGGATGGTGCATGGACCTATGTGCTAGGGAGGAGCCATTCCTTGCACAGTAGGGTTTTGAGCTCCTTACTGAACTGTAGAAGTCTGGGGGCCAGTTGGGTGTTGATGGGGAGGAGGTTCCAGAGTCTTGGGTAGCTTGGTGGGTAAGGACTCATGAGGAGTTGGGTTTGGAACTTTCTGTATCCACATCATGGAACATTATTTTGTAGAATAGGATGCCCAAGGAGAGTTAATTCATTACAAAGAATATGCCAAGGTCTTTATAATTTGATCCACATATAAGAAAGTGTTGGTTACAGGAAAATGATCCATTTTGTTTTGGCCCATCCCTGACAACATTTTATTGCGAGAACTTCCTTATGATTGGTAGATTGACACATAGATCCTACAACCTCTTCCTTAAAAAACCAATACAGTCTTTAAACCAGAACCGAAAGTGTCAAATATGTAATTGCTTGACCTTACCACATCACACAAACTGATGAGTACTAATTATGTGAGGGAATCTCAACCATGTGTAAGGGTAGATGAGCCTCAACCAGTCTAAACTTGTGGGATGAGTCAAATATTCAGGTGGGACTCAAGATCTCACAGCACTTTCTGTCTGGCAGTCCAAAATTATACACACACTCCAGCAACACATTGTGCGTGGTGGGAATGCGTTGCTGGCACAAAGAGAACCACAGAACACTCTCAGAATCCCTGGTTATCGGGGAGGGTAGGTGATTTGATAAAAAAGCTTTATCACATTTTCTGGTTCTCTGTGGTCAACCTTGGCTGTCAGGGAGGGTGAAATAGGAATATGCACAGGTAGATAGGAGAGCTTAAGCTGTAGCCAATGAGAGCATTTGTCATTTCATTCCCTGTTTGTGTGATGTTATTGTGAATTGTGTTTGTTTTGTGAAGTTGATTAACGTATTACTCTCCCTTTGAAAAAACGTTTGTGAATGGCTTTCTGATTGTTCCTTTTTTTACTCCATATTCCTTCTTTTATTTATTATTGTTGTTTTATAAACCATAAAATGAAAAAGAAATAGTAAATGCAGCCTGTTGTTGTACCTGTATTTAAATCCCTTTAAAAACAGAAACCACTGTGAAACCCTTTGTAGACAACCGTTTGAAAAAACCTTTCCTTGGTCTAACCCACAACTATTGTGGAACAAGTGGAGCTCTTTGGGAGAACTTCCTCTTCGGGTGAGATGGAGGGTCAGGAGGAGATGGAAGACGACGAAGAAGACATTCAGTGGCAGCAATAGGGGGAACATGAGACGTGGATGTATTACACAAGGAGAAACATTGGAAGGCAGTTGAGGGGCATTAGGTGGTAAAGGAGAAAGTGATAGAACAGGCAGAAGGGGATGCAGGCAGGATGTAATGCAACAGGAGAACATGGAAGAGGCAGAAGGAGGAGGGGCAGCAGGAATTGTAACAGGATGTATATTCTAAGATACATTTGCTGCGGATTCTCAACACCTCTGACTTTGAATTTATCGAACAGTTACATGCAAATGGTGGGACATTAACTCGCCTCCACTGCTCTCTACCGGATACAGCTGCAATGATACGTCAAAATAAGACAACCTATGGAACATTGGACTATGATCTCGATACTAAAGTTCCTGCCTCTTTGCCTCCAAATTGCTGTGACAAATGCAGATTGCGGATTGTTTGAGGCAAAGAGTGCGACACTAGTGCACCCACCCATGTTCACTTTGATATGATAATGATAATGATATGATATGGTATTTGTAACGCGCCTATACACAAGTGTTTATAAAACCAGCAGGGGTGGGAATGGTTAAAGAGCTTCCTCCCACAACAATGTTACACTTCTAAGTGAGGCCTAAAGCCTCTCTGCTGGAACACTAGAGGACATCAACTCTTATTTACAGATGCAAGCTCCTTGCCCTTACTTGTGGAGCACAATATTATCATGTGTCAGGAGACATGGCTGACGGGTAATGTTTACATTGAGGGTTTTGTAGCACACCAGACCTTGGCAAAAAAGCTTCACGGGGTAGACCATTTGGAGGCCTGCTGATTGGTGTTCAACAAGCCATGGGGTCTGAGTTGATGTGTACCAGTACAAACGATGATAATGTGATGGTGGCTGAAGTCAACTATGGGCAGAGGGAAGCAGGAAAAACATGTTGCTAATAAATGTGTATGACCCCCCTTTTGAAAACATCTGCCCTGTGTCTAAACTGTTTCAGCAAAGGGAAAATGCTCACTGTCTCCTATGGTTTGACTTCCTTAGGGAATGGGAACTGGTATTGATAAACAAGCAAGCCATTGTGGACACGCCTAGTACGTGGACCTGGGGAACGGACACAAAAGGGGAACTCTGGATTATTTCTTTGGCAGCAACGCTATCTTAGAATGTGTTCTGGCCCTAGAGATAGCTTGGAGCCCCCACAGTGACCATGCCTCCTTAAGGCTGTCAATACAGCTACCTGTTAAGCCGCTCACCAGGTCCCATACCACAGGCCTTTCACCTACCCACTCAGGTATTCAAATTCAGTGGACAGGGGCTAGCACCAAAAGAGCTATGACAGCTGTAAACAACACTGGGAGGGTTGGCTGTCAGGCATTCTCAGCCTTGAGCTTGGAAGAGATGGAGAAGTGGTTTAAAGTTCTCATCGCTGATGTGGCATCTATTGGCCCGAGACGTGCACAGATGGTGGGAAAAGGTACAGAAAACCATTCAACATCGCTATCCATAACTCCAAATGACACATGCGTAAAGAAGTTAGGGGCCTGAGAAGGCTTGTCTCTCCTGGCACCGAGCTCCATACCGAAATAAACAAAGTCAAGGACCGATACTGACTGTGGCTGTGGCACTGGAGGAGTTATGTGTTCAACGCATAATGCAATGCATGATTGGAGTCCTCAGTAGAGGAAACACGCAAACCATACGCCAAGTGTTGGATGGCGCCAAGGGACCTAAAGAAAAGCTGATCCTCAACTACTTTGGTGAGAATACATGGCTGCACTACTTGAGAGCAAAGATGAACCCGCCGGTAACGCCACCATTTGCATGAGACTTAGAGAACCGGGAACCCTGGCTACTAGGTATCTCCATTGAGGCAATACTACTGGCAATTCATAACTTAAAGCCATCTAGGGCTCCCAGCTCTAATGGACAGGCAAACGCAGTCCTTAAGATAGACACTGAAGGTTGGGCACCTTGTTTAAAGACCTTATTCGACAGGGTATGTTACGGGCGTGCCATTCTGACCACATGGAGGCAGTCTGTTCTTGTTCCTGTCTACAAGAAAGGAGACAGGATGAGGCCAGAAATCTTAAGGCTGCTGTCCATGTTGAACGTAACTGGTAAGATGTTTGCAAGCTTTGCACTAAGGGAGACTCAGGTGGCCTGGGTTGCATCAGAGAACATCATGTACAATCTACAGGCGGGCTTCCAGCCAGGTACATCAACTATGCAAAATATATGATTGCTCGACCGACTTATTTTAAAAGCAACACAAAAAGATGCCCCTCCTCGTAATATAATCTTTGTAGACTTTAGGTAAGCTTTTGACCTTGTGAACACAGCTAGGCTCTGGAGCAGAATGGAGTGTAAGGGGTGTCCCGAGTGGCTTTCGGATATAATCAAAAAGCTCCACAAAGAGACCAGAGCATGAGATTGGCTGGATAATGACGTGGGTTGTCGTCTTTGGTGAAGTTTAGCAGGGGAGTTAAGCAGGGTTGTGTGATGGCTCCCCTGAACTGCCTGGCTGAGTATGCAAGGGAAAACGATCTGGAGATTAACATTGAAAAAACTAAGACCCTTTTAATATCTGAGAAAAAAGTAAATAGGGTGAAGTTAGATTCTTATCTAGGCAAAGTGTCATACGTGGATCATTACTCTTATCTTGGGTTGGAAATGAGTGCAGGGTCCACCATCCTTACATCATCATAAATAAGAGGAGGAAAGCAGCACTACTGACCCAACTCTTGGCCACTATTGCCCATCAGACGGCAGGATACTCCCTTGAGGGTATATTAGTTTTATATGTATCCTTTTCGTCTTTTTTACTGTGCATATTAATATTGGAATAGTGTGAAATGAATTAGGTTTTATGTTTGTATAAAGTTAAATTAACTAAATACAATAATGATAAATCAATAAAATAAAATAAATATATCCTGCTTATGAGGAGGTTCTAGACAGGAGGCAGAACTAAGAGGGACAAGAGGAGGAGACTGAACAAGATGATGCTGGGGGCTCCTAGCCTACAGAGTCATCAAGGCAGGCCATAGGACATGACAAAAAAATGATAAGGCATCAACACCTTCTAGTGCAGTCCTCTCCTGGGTGTCCCATTAATTCCTTCCGGCTGGGGAGAAGATACAAGCAGAGGTGTGTATAGTTGTGTGCATGCTCTCCAATAAGGAACTGCATTGATGAGAAGACTGAGCATTTTGCTTTGAGCACAACTGTAATACATAAACACATTTCCCGGGGGAATTTAACAACATTTCATGCCATTTCACAGTCATGTGGCATTTGCGCACTTACTGCTCCATTAAGCTCCTCCAGTAGGGCTAATAAAGCATCTGCTAACATATCTAGAGAGTAAGTTCAGGTTGATCCCTACCATGTCATAGAGCACAGTGGTGTGAGAAAGATTCCCAAACACAGCCAGTGACACTGGCTGCAGTTGTCAACACCATGTTTCCTCAGCTGCATCCTCCCCTTGTCGTGGTGGAAAGGTTGGCTGTGCCACCATACAAGAGCAGCTGGTATTATAGCATGATATGCCTGCACTACGGGGTCATCAATTTTGGAGAGCTGGAGAACAGTGCAGCCCATAGGACTCCATGGGGGGAAATACTGGCTGTTGATTTGCTGGTAGGGCCTTGATTTACCTTTAGCTCTTGGCTGAAGGTAAATCAATGAACCCTCACTGCCAAACTTGTATTTTCTCAGTGCAGGAAAAGCAACGCTCACGGAATTACCGCCACTTTTCCCACCACTTTTCCCATACTGCAAAACGCATAATTAGGGCCTTGACATAGAAATACTAACACACTTAGTAGAAAACACCAAACCCGACTCCTCCCAGCTAAATAAAATGATGCCAGACACAGTTGAAGAGAAACTTCATCCCTGGATAACTGATGTACTAGACAAAGGCCCTCATTACGACCCTGGCGGATTTTTTCCGCCATCGACGGACTTTCCGGCCATGGCGTAAAGTCCGTTTACGCCATGGCGGATGGTGGATTTACCGCCCCATTCCGAGGTCGGCGGGGCGGTAAGTCCCCATTGACCCATTTACCCTTCCCCATTCCCATTTCGGCCCCATAGGGTATAATGGGAGTGGGGAAGGAGTTAATTACGCCACCGTAAATTACGGTGGCGTAATTAACACCAAGGTCCCATAGCGCCATGGATTTTTACGCCCGCAAAAAGCGGGCGGAAAAATGACCATGGCGCTATGGGAACTCGTAGTTGGCGGTAAGGGGTCGGCGCAGCTAACGCTGGCGCAAACCCCTTACCGCCAGGGTCCTAATGAGGGCCAAAGTAAGTTCCTTAAAACTCTTCAACCCAACACCAAAAAAATGTTGCAGCAAGATGGATCACAGAGGAACTGAGAGAAAAACCTAAACTAGAAAAGCGATGGAGGAAAATCTACAATCAATTGGACAAAATGATCGACCAACGACAAATTCGGCTATGCAGAGCAGCCGTTCTGAAAGCCAAGAAAACACACTATAAGGCAAGAACCCAGTCAGCAACAAACCCACAGAACGAAATGTACAGAATCATCAAGGAAATAAATAAAATACAACTTCATGCAACAACATGAAACCTCGCAAATGTTGTGCGACAATATCACGCACCACCCAAGGCCAAGAATTCAAGCAATCCAGCAGGCCATTGACGCATATCGCAGGACCACAAACAACAACCTCCCAAAAACCAACACCCCAACAACCAGGACAACACTCAACTGATTTGAATGTGTAAGCGAGGATACTTTTGGGAACCTATTAAAAGATACCAACATGGCCGGATCTCTGAGCAACCATGTCCACTGGAGATCTACAAAAAGCTACTCGCCCATGAAACACCAGCCCTCTGCACCCGACTTCTAATGAATTTATCCCTGAACATGGGGATAGTACCAAAATCATTCAAATCAGCCTACATCAAACCTCTCATAAAACACGAGACAGGAACAACAGGTGACCCGGCTAACTACACAGACTTATATCAGCCCACTGTACCCAATAGAATTCTTGCAGAACCTTGCATACAAAGAACTACTCTATTATGCGCAAAGCAACTGGCTACTTGACCAATTCCAGGTTGGTTTGAGACTGATGAGAGGAACCGAATCAGCTCTTCTCAATACAAAACTTTAATCACAAGATTGGAAGAGTCCGGTATCCAAAGCACTGCACTACAATGACTGACATCTTTCCTCACTGACCGATCTGAAAGAACCCACCTACCACCATCTACATCAAACAGAAAAAGTATCACCTGCAAAGCACCACACAGATCAAGCCCCTCCCCACTATTCTTCGACATTTATATGAACCACCTAATGAAGCTCATTCAAACTCATAGACTGACAGCCTACAACTATGTAGATGACACCCAACTCATCTTCAGGAAAACTACCAACTGCAACCCTGTCATATATCTTCCTCTCTACCTGTGGTGATCCCCAGGGGTCGAACCTCTCGCCCTGGCTTTTCAACCAATACCTGGCAACTCTCGCCCACTGCATTGCCATTTTCTGCTCAAATTTCCAGTGCTACGCTGACGACACTCAACTCGTTTCAGGCTGCCCTCTGCCACCTCCTCTCCCTCTCTCATCTCTGATTGCCTAACTGCCATTCAAGATTGGTTTGCCTCCAATGATCTTTGAATGCCAGCAAGATGGAGATCCTCCTCATCAGCACACCTTCACCATCCTTTCCACTCACTCTCTGGCTGGCCTCCCTTGGCCCTCCCCCTACCCCCACCTGCGAGGCTAAGAACCTTGGGGTCATCTTTGAATCCACCCTTTCTTTCTCCACCCACACCTCGGAGGTCTTTAAAAAGTCAAATTTCCGACTGCACCTCCTCAGAGGTACTCTGCCTTTCCTCTCCTTCCCCCAGAAGCTCATGGTATCTCAAGCTCTAGTTCTCTCTAGCTTGGACTATTGTAACAGCCTCTTTCTAAATCTGCCTGCCTCTACTCTCCGCCCTCTGCAACTAATCCAGAACAGGACTGCGAGACTTGTCCTTGGCCTCAAGCCCTGGGATCGTATCTCTCCAGCTCTGAAATCTCTCCACTAGCTCCCAGTGGATGCAAGGATTAAATTCAAAACCCTCTGCGTTGTCTACAAGGCTTTCTGGGGCCTGGTTCCAAAATACCATCAGCTATCCCTCCGCAAATACCTCCCCTCTCGAGCTCTTCGCTCCTCTACCTCCAACTCACTCAGGGTCAGTCGTTTTTCTAAGAAACGAGCTGGGGGTATATCTCTGTCTTCAGCTGGGGCCTCCCTCTGGAACAGCCTCCCTGCCACTCTAAAACTTGAGGAGAACCATCTCCGGTTCCGGAAGCAGCTCAAGTCCTTCCTCTTTTCTTCTGCCTTCGCTCCCCCTCTTCCCTGCTGATCTGTTCTCTCTTGGCACCGTGCACCTGGCCACCCTCTGTCCTTTGGGCCCAGGTATCTGCTCATCCTGCCACCCTCCTGCACTGCCTCCGGGCCACCCCTTGCACTGGGGTCTGTATCTGTACCCATACAGCCCCCCCTTTTTCTACCTGCACTTATCAGACCTACCCTGTCTGCTGCCTTAAACCTAGCTCTTGCAAATTGATGGCTGCATTACCACTGTTTGTTGCCTTTATTATTTATTTATTGTTATTTATCTGTTTCTCCTCTGCTTCGCACTTTCCACCTCTCCCCCTTCAATGCATTTTTCCCCTCCCCCCTCTCCCATGCACTTGCGCATTCTCAATGTCACTGGGCCTAGTAAGATCGCTGTTTTTGTTCTTCCCTGTTCCCCTCCCTTGCCTTGTCGCACTCTGAAACACTTGTGTACGAGCATGATATAAATAAAAAATCAATCAAATCAATCAAAAACCCAGACAATACCCTCAACAAATGCTTCACCAATATGAATACCTGAATGGCAAAAAACAGCCTTAAACTTAATCCAACAAAAATAGAAATAATGATCACTCACGAGAAGCCAATCTAACACAGACATCTCTCACCTGTCCTCCGAGAATGGGAACTCAACTATCAATACAGATCCAGATCGACTCACACTGGAACCACAAGTCAACGCAATGGTAAAAAATGCTTCCACCATCTCCGAATGATAAGAGGAATCCTCCTTTACCTTAATTTTCCCACACAAACCCTCATAATCATCTCCTTAGTGTTAACAAGAATAGACTATGCAAATAGTCTCTACCTAGGAATGCCTGAATGCCTCACCAAAAACTACAAAGCATCCAAATACTGCAGCAAGACTACTTCTGAGACTAAACAGAAGAGAGCACATCATGGCAGCCTTGAGAAGTCTAAATTTGCTGTCAGTAAAGAAATTGATCAATATCAAAGAAACAAGACACAAAGAGAAAACAAAGTTCAGAGGAACCGTCTTCTCTTATCTGAAAGCCAAACTATGGAACTCGATCCCGAAGGAAATCAAAATGATACACAGCAACCTTACCTTTAGGAGGTGGCTAAAAACTGCTATTTAATTTGCTGAGGTAAACATAGACCAACCATACAAAAACCATTACCATAAGCAGATCACTCCAACCACATGCAAGGCCCAAACCTCATCTACAAACTGTAAGCCTGGAATAAAAAATAGATAGATGCCTGCAAAAAAGAAACTTTAACACAGCTACAGAATGCCCAGAGACCACCCAAAACCCACAAACATCTCCCCTTTCTCTTCCACGCCCCCACATATTCACTTGCAACACACACCTACAGGGCTAGCAAAACAACCTACCAAAACACACAAACTGCATATTACTCTCTAACTAAGTTACAAATCCAAAAACTGTGACACCAAAAAAAAATTAGATAAACACCTGCCAAAAAGAAACATTAACACAGCTACATAATGCTCAGAGACCACCCAAAACCCACAAACCATCTCTCCTTTCTTCTCCACACCCCCACCCATCTCACTTGCCACACATACTTAAAGGGCTAGAAAAACAACCTACCAAAATACACAAACCACACATCACTCTCTAACCAAGTTACAAACCAAATAACCCCCGACACCAAACAACACAAACACTGGATGCCGCCCACTCTGATATAACACTGCCCAACACAAAGCACACCCAGAAAGCACACACGCACCTCCTGGTTCTGTACACATCAACAGATGAGCACAACATCGATCCTATCTTACTCCACCACAACATCTATCCTATCCTGCTCTTCCTCACTAACCAACCCAACCCACTTTATCTTACAGAGTCATGTGAGCAGCTGCAGACCATGGAAAGGGCAGCGGTGCACAGTATATATCAACTTAACATAACATCTCCTTGCTGACAACTCTGTTTACCCCAACCTGTTTCAGACAAAATAATACAAAACATAACAATTATTATTATTATTCTTTAATGTGATGTAGTATGAAATAATTCAAACTTTACACATATAATTTTTACATATTACAAATCACAAATACATAACCTTATGCTCAATTAAGCTATATACATATTCATGTTAAAAGAAAAAAGAAAAGTCATATAAAAACTGATATAAAAACTAAAAACTAAACACCCTAACTAAGGAATAAGCATTAACATTCTATCACCCGAGTCTAATTGAGGCCTTTGTATATAGACTATCAAACTTACTCATTTCAGTCTCTAAGTGGATTCATCATGCACCCCCTTACATTTCCTCCATCTTGGGATGGTACTAATTCACACTTCAACTCCCGCTCGGCTTGTTGCCAGATGTTATATAGGGCGATAAATAAATGCATATTGCTGGTATTAGTGCAATATAACCAAAAGGACATTTCAGGTATAGTAGCATGATCATGTGCAAAATCACCCAGATGTCGAATGATTGTCGCTCTCAATTTCAAACATTCCGTAAGTAGGTGTCGAGCTGTCTCTAGGTGATCAGGGGATTTACACAAGCGACATATATGTTTGTCGGACGGGATTTTTTCCCAACCCCCTCTGTTATGCAGGGTGGGCAATTGCTCAAATCTAAGTAAGAGAATAAAACGTCTAAGTTTACTAGAAGGACAGAGGGATAAATAGGTTTGTGGTTTCATAAAGCTAAACAAACGATATTTAATAAACTGATACGACTTGAGGTTGCGCATGTGATTGTAATTTTCAAGCCAATCCCATAGATCCACTTTTTTACCTAGGGCATATAGGATTTCCTTGGAGGTGTTAACCCTTCTATGTGTCCATCCAATGTCAGTTAGGAATGTCACCATATCTTTGTAAAGGGGTGACGTAGTATATTTATTGGTCACCTCCTGATGGATCACCAATAGGAGGGGATTGATCGAATCATCAGTCATCTTGAGATGTAAACCAGCTCTTTTCTTTAAGACCATGGCTTTAAGGAAGGGTAGTCCCAGTTCTAATCTGATCAGGGCCATTGGTATCCCCGGGTGTAACCCGAGGATCCGTCTCCAGAACTTACCCTCCAAAACTTGTAACCATCCTAGGTCCATTGTATGTAGAGAATCAAGCCCATATATAATCATTGGTGCCATTACTTGGATATAGAGCTGACGCGTTCCCCAAAGGGTAAAGCCACCCTGTTTTTTTGTAAATGAGGCAATGAGTGAAGTGACTTGCATGGCTCTCATGGAGCGCCCCTGTCTGCACAATGAGTAATCCCCTAGGGGTTCAATATCCACTCCGAGGTAGCGGTAGGATGGAGCATAAGGGATGACACTTCCATGTACCATAAGATTCACCCTGGATGCTTTTTTACTCGTGAATCTCAGTACCTTTGTTTTATCTAGATTGATCTTCAATCCATTTATTCTGGCGTAATCCCACAAAGCGGTAGCAGAACGCCTCAAACCGCTTATGGTATTATCAAAGATCACAAGATCATCCGCATACGCTAGTACCATACAATGCACCTCACCCACTTTCGGGGGACAGTTATTTGCTTCAGCCAGGGCTGCAGGGATATCGTAAACATAGAGATTGTATACTAAAGGTGCTGTCACACATCCCTGCTTAACCCCACTATCTTGTATCACATTACGTGTTGAATTACCTTCCTGGTCCAATCTAAGGCATGCCGTTGTGTTATAATGGAGTAATTTTAGATAGTATAATAGGTTAGGTGGACATCCCAATTTCTCAAGTTTGGCCCATAACCTTGATCGCGGGATGGAATCAAATGCAGCCTGAAAGTCTATGAACAAAGCATACAACGGGGGCTGCCCCTTACTGAGTGCCCGTGTTCGAAGTAGTTCCATGACAAGTAGATTATGGGAGGTGGAAAACTCTCGTCTAAAACCGCATTGGAATCTACTAAGTATTTTAACCTTATCAACCCATTGTTGCAATTCACTGAGTAACAGTGCCGCAAACAATTTACCAGAAATATCTAGCATCGATAATAATCTATAGTTATTAGGCTCCATACGGTTACCTTTTTTGAACACAGGGATAAGGATAGCTGTTTGCCAGGTGCGGGGGATTATTCCTTGCTCTAGAATTTTATTAAAGAGCAAAGAGAATAAATCAGCCCAAAACAAGGGATGGCTCTTAATAACTACATTCGCCAGACCGTTGGGTCCAGGGGCTCTAGATGATTTGAGGCTAATTATTTTTTCCAATATTGCCTCAGGGGAAACATCAATGGGTGGAGGAAAGGGCACCTCTATCCCCTCTTCCTTTGGGGTTTCGATATCACCTCTGTTTCGGTCCAATAGAAATTTTTCCCACGTCTTCTTACTTATTGGGTTAATAAGGGGGCCCTTAACCTTCTCTCTATTTTCATTAAGAAGGGCCCAGATACCACGAGGATTTCTAGTGCAAATAGTTTGCACTAATTTTTGATACCTAGTATTTTTCTCGCGGGCCTTGATATTTTTAACCACTGTTCTATATCGATTTTTAATTTTTCTTAACTTCTCGCGGTACCCGGTTCCATATACATTCCCCCATTTAACGCTCCGAATGGCCGCTCTTAAATCTCTCTTGGCTTCCCTGATTTCTTTGTTAAAATAGGGCGTTGCTCCCCCTGTTTTTAACATATATCCCTTCTTGGCTAAAGCATGTTTATGAGTGAATCTGGATATCCAATCCTCAATTTCATTTATAGTCATATGATCAAAATCGTGGAGGCCCAGAGTTGCAATGGTTTTAAGTGACTCCGTAGCCAAATTGATATTTTTCTCTGACCACACAATTCTGGAGCCTACCACGTTTGTTTGGATGGTACCCATGTTCAGAACCGACGAAGGGCATAAAGGGATATTAAATGAGCACTGCAGTGACGCATGATCGCTCCATTCATTTTGCCTCACACTCATGTCGACTACTCTTGTCTGGAGCTCGGGGCACATAAATATATAATCTAATGTGCTAACAGCAGTTCCATTAGACCAGGTATGTTTCCCCGGTCGATCTCCCAGAGTTCTGCCATTAATCATGGCCATATCCCAAGCTCCAAACAATTTGAGCCAACCCAGACCCCCAACATCCCTCTTTCCATGATTCATTTTGCATCTTGTGTTGAGGTCTGGATTTGAAGATATGCTTGATTCATCAGACATATGGCAATTGAAATCCCCCATGATCATCACAGCAACATTTCCTGCTTTTAGCCACCAATCGGATAACAAATCCTGTATCGCCTCCTGCAGAGAGTCACATACCAAGTCTCCTGGTGGATTATATAGATTGATTAGTAAGTACCTTTCCAGGCCTTTCTCACCATGTAGTTCAAGCTCAACTGCCAATAGCTGTTCCTCAGCTTTACACTGTAATTTGCGAGACACAATTGAATTCACAATCCCGATTAGGAGCCCTCCAAAGGGGCGCCCCTTACTACCCCGTTTAGCAGGCGCTTGATGTATCACAAAGCCGTCAAATAATAACGGATCAAGAGACCACGTCTCTTGTAGGCAAATACAGCTATATTGGGCTATCATATGTGCAGAGCCTTCCGACCTCAACAAGTGAGAGAAGCCTCTGCAATTCCAGGAGAGTAATGATAGACATCAATGGTTCTTAATCAATTGCGGAATTGCTTCTAGTAGGGACTTCAGAACTTGCTGTATTTCCCTCAGCGCCGGGTTTTCCCCTCCCCTTATTATAGGCACAGTGTCTACCACAATTACTGGTGTAGAATCCTCGGATTCCTGTGCAGGATCCTTCTCCAGGGGGTCCACGTCAATCTCAATGTCCACTATTAACAACTCTTCTTTATATTTCCTGATTAATTGTGCCGTGGTTGGAAAAACACAGTGTATGGCAGATACATTGGGATTCGGACACCCTAGTGGTTCAATAAACAAAAAATCCTCCGATTTTAACACGCGCAATTGAGGTATATGATATAATCTTGCTAGCAACTCCGAGCGTGCTAACCAGGGGTTTTTGCCACTTGGGTATAAGTTCTTAATGAAGCATATACGCTGGGTAGATTTCTCGCTCCCAATTTTTTTCTGGTCCATTAAGCTAAGTTCATCGGGATCTTTCGCCTGTATCTCAGGGACGTCTTCCCCATGTGTATGTATACTGGATTCAAGGTCGGGATCTTCATATATCACAGAAGCTTCATTATCGTCCACTACAATTGGCTTTTCCTCAGATGTCAGCCAGTCTGTCAAGGGGCCCTTAGTCCTAGCGGCCCTTTGGGCGGCTCTTACCATTCTTTTTCTAGCTTTTTTTGATCGTGGCTCAATCGCTGGTTTAGGGCTAGATGGAGGATGCTGAACTTCCAATGTAGCTGCTTTGTTCTTCTGTGCCTTTTTAGCCGATCTGCGTTGTTTACGAGTGAGGGGAGACCGGGGACTGTGCTCCCGCTCCTGTTCGTCCCCTTCTTCTTGGAGTAACTCAGGTATCATATTATTATCAAATACCTCCGGATCTTCATTTCCCTCCATCGCCACTTCTTGATCATTCATCTCGTTACCTATACATAATGCCGCCGATAGGTTGATCTCTGCCTCTTCTCGTGGTAGATCTTTATGATCTAGCGCTAAGGTAATGGCATTCGTATTAGCCAAGATGCGTCCAGACATCTGTAAGAGTATCTTGATGGCGAATTGTAGTGCCGCCACCGAAGATTGCAGCTCAATTATCTTAGAAGAGCTAGGGTGCTCATCAATGCTGTCTTCTATCTCGTTGTCAGGTTCATCCTCCATCGACGCCATTGCTAAATTAGGCGAGACAGACAGACGTTCACTCCTTCCCATAGTGTCTAACTCCCCTATGGCCTCGGTCATGCTGGTGTCTTTGGGGGTCGTTATATTACTTGAGGGTCTTGATGGAGTTGGAGCCCGCATTCCTCTCTGTATAGATAAGCATAATTCCAAAAGGGAATTGTTGTCAATGTCATCGAAGTTAGAGGTGTTTAAAGAGTTATTACCCCTAGGATTTGATGTTACCATTTCCTCAATTGCTGTTGAATTGATGGGAGGGGGAGGATTCTTCGGAAAATACTCAGTGATAGCCCCTTGCGTCACTGGTAAAGTGAGTTTGACATTCTTCTTGATCTTATCCCCTTTTTCCCAAAAAGGATGTCAATTAGTCTCCACTAGTATTTATACAAGGGGACTGCAGATTAATAAGAGGATAAATTCCCCTGAAATTACACTGACGAGTAGAGACAGATTACCTCCTTAATCTGTACTTTCCACTTGTCCAGCAGTCTAGGGGGCTGCAAAATCCGGCTCAAGAGCTAAAAGCCCACAGTCACCGGGTAAGTATGTTGAGTTCCCCTGTTGTAGGAGCCACGTATTCACTCAATATATCTGCGTATTGTGCATAGAGTGCAGGAGCGACCGTGGTGGTATCAATAGGTAGCTAGCGGTAAACACCCCCGGCAGATATATGAGTCACTGCACGGGTTGGATTCAAAGTCCCCCCCACAAAGGTCCAGAGGTACGCTCACCCTCCAGCCCCTCGTTGTAGCTCCCCGCTCACCTCTCTGGGCTCCTATATGCCGCCTTTAGCCGCTCTCCGTGACCTGCTCGCAGTCTGCGACTTCCTCCCCAGTCGCAATGTATGTATATATGCAGGGAGCACCGGGGCAGGCAGGTGGCAGGCAGGCGGCAAACGGCACCGAGGTAGGCACCTCAGGTACCTGACAGTAGGGACCGCACGATATGGAGTGGGCCTCCGCACCTCAGAGGTCCACCCCAGCCGCCCAGTGCCAAACTCACGGGTCTGTACTTCTTCACGGCACCCCCACTCGTCACACGGCACTTTCAGCGCTCCTCCTGGAGCGTTCGGCAAATGCAGCTCCTTCCGCGGCCGCGCTGCACAGATTCAGGCTAGAGTAAGGGACCCTACGTCCCCGTGACCGTGACCGTCAAGCCGACGCTGCTCTTTTCGAGCTAACACGTCCCGCAGCCGCTTCCGACAGCCGACAGTCACCTAGGGAACAACTGTACAATGTACAACATAAAACATAACAATACACAGACACAATTACCTGTTTTCTCCAACGCCTCAGCCGGCTTTTTCTTCCAAACCTGCTCTGCCCACTCTCCCTAAGTTTCTGGGTGCTCCAGCCAGCTCTACCTCATCCAATGGAATTGTCTCTCCTGTGCCCATGGGGCTCACAGGGAAGCTCGTCCAGTGGCCCTTGGATGTGACCACAGAGCAGAGGGAATCTGACATCTGAGGCATCAAATTTGTCATAGAAAAATGACCCCTGACAATTCGAGTGGATTGGTGAGCAATTAGCAAAAAGCGAACAACATGACAAAACAAACCAATGTTAGTGCGAGATTTTGGTGCAAGTGAGAACCCCTCTTTCCTCATGCATGGTTCTCTTATACCCAAAGGAGCACATACATTTTAATGGAAGGTGTGGTCCAGACAGGGCAAGGAAACAATGTTGCAGTCAGGCAACAAAGTGCCACTATACAAGTCTTTGATACAAGGTGTGTTCTTTTAGATGGTGTTATCAAGGAGGACAGCATAGCATGATACATTTAGTTAAGGTGAATATACTCCTCAAAGATTCACACACACTCTGAGGCAGGCAATAATGCTTACAGTATGATGACTTCCGTCTACAAAGGCTGCTTTTCTTAAGAAAGCAGGAGCCTAAAACCCGCTTGTATATGCCAAAAGAGAAACATATTGGAAGCGAGAGATGCAAAGGCGAGCATAGCTAAACACTAAGCAAAGAGCCTTCATTGTGAAGACATGCACAGTACAGCCTAAGCCTCACCTCGCACAAGCAATAAACAGTTGTTTAATCATGGCAGTTTACAGACGCTCCTCAATATTATAATGCAGTAATTTAAATTCCAAACTTTCCCCCACAGGAAGATCTGAATTCATGGAGTCAGTTGATCAATAGTTGAGGTCGAGGGTTGCCCACAAGAGTATGGGTATGAAGGAACTGTATGATATGCAGAGGCAAATGAGGGAGGGGGGAATGGAAGTTTGGGAACAGAGTAACTGTGAGGAAACCGGGCCAAGGATCAAAATGTGATCGCAGGTTTTGGGGGCCGCAAGTCATGAGGAGAGTTTTATGGGATTCTGTGGAATTGGAGGATGTCGGAGTGTGGAATAAAGGAAGGTTGGCTCAGGCAGGTGGGGGTGGTGAGTAGAGGAGGAGTCAAGTAAGGGAACCTTCCCAGTTGTCTGATCCCATAAGCCAGTTGCCCCATGAGGACAGTGAAGGGGAGTGCCTTTGTGCGAGGGTGCTTCATTGGGGAGAAGGAGCTGTATGCTGTATATTTGGTATGGCATTGTTGGGGACTTGCCTCTAAGCCATAAAGTATGGTACATGCTAGACTCTACTTATATGCCAGTGTAATACCTTTTAACTTGCCTCTAAGCCATAAAGGATGGCAGATGATAGGCTCTGTTTATATGCCAGTATGATTCCTTTTAGGATATAAACTGCGGTTCTTTCAGCTAATTTCTTAATAGTTGTCATTAATAACATAGCCTTCCTCCTCTTACTTTCTATGTGTATCATGTGTTTCCCCCACATTATTTGCCCCAAGTAAACATTGGAAGAAATGTGTTATGTAATGCCATCCCCAAAAATCAATGGGCAATTCTTTTTTTTGTTAATACCGAAGTATATGTGCTTAGTTTTCTCATAGTTAAGTTCCCGCCTGTAATCTTTTGCGTAAGCACTTATTGCACATGCGCTTCTCTTTAGGCCCATGAATGTGTGACCTAAAGGCATCATATCATCCGTATATGCTAACCACGGAATTTGCTCCTGTCCTATTTTCAGCTACACATTCTTGGCATTAGTCAGTCGTCTGAGGAGATCTGCAGGGTACAGATTGAACACCATGGGTGCTAGCACACATCCTTGTTTCAGACCCTTATAAGTAGGTATTTCCTTAGTATAGTCCCCCATCCGGCTCAATCTAACCTGAACACTCGTTCTCTCGTGCAATTGTATTACAAGGTTAAGCAGCCCTCCAGGAATATCTTATGTCAACAGAGTTGAATGCATCCTTAAAATCGACACATAAAGGAGGGTTGCTTCTTGTTTGTCCTGAGAGGATTAGAATGCTAATGGTTTATATGTTGTGGGTCATGGCCGATCCAGCCTGGAAACCAGTCTGAAAGACACTCAGTAAATTGATTCCCTTCCCCCACCTTTTTCATTCGTTAAGCAAGAAAGTTTAGGAATAACTTATCAGACATGCCTGATAAGCACCAGACTCTATAGTTAGTGGGGTCTGTTTGAGCATTTTTTTGTGAACAGGGAACAAAACTGCCGTCCTCCAAGATTCTGGTAGGACACCTTCCCTACAAACTTTGGTGAAAATGTCTGAAAGAATGACTACCAAATCTCTGTATCCCTCAACAATACTATGTTGGCCAGACCATGTGGCCCCGGTGCCCTAGATTTATTTAAATTGCATGTGCGTAACAATACACTCTCTTTGATAAATGTGATAATAGGTAGCACAGTGACGCTCCGGGGATTTATCATATGCCATTTCATGTCACTTCCAAAGGTCTCATTAATACGCTTAATCCATGTTTCTTCGTCAATGAGATTGGTAATCAGGGATGCTTTATTACCCATTATCTCATTTATCACATTCCAAAATCTGTTCGTTTCACCCTTTCTCTGTATGTTTTACATCTCCTGGCATGTGCATTTTTAATTGAGAAACTTACTCTCTCCACCCAGTTTGAATATTATTCCTCATGTTCTCAATAATGCACTCTCGACCCTACAATTGCAATTTCTATTAACACACTTAGTTCTTGCCTTAGTCTACTCTTAGTGTCTCGCACTTCCGTGTCATACACTCTCACAAGTGCTTTTCCATCTTTAGCGGAGTAAATGCCACCTGTCACAGCTATAGATGATGTCAATTTCATATGTCAATTTTATGTTTGTTGTAGTTCCTCTTCTCTGCACTCCTATACCTATGGGTCTTGTTTCAGCGCTGTATAAATAACACATAGATATAAATAAAATAATCCACTGTGTTATATCTTCTGGTCTCTCAGCTTGTTTCTCTAGATTAACAACATGGCATTTCGATTTCTTGCCACCCATCTTATCCTACTCGCCCTATTGTTCACTTCAACATCTCCTATGTGTGTTGTACATACTTTTTCCCAATCTATTTTTATATACAACGAAAGTACTGTATGATCGCTATAGTCATGGAATACTGCCATAAGGTAACGTGTACAATTGACCAATTCTGAATTGCTGTAAAAGTAATATAATGTGGTTTTCTTCGCTCCACATGGCCATGTAACCCTTGGCCTTAACATTGTCTGCTTCGTCAATTGTGTATTTATACATTGTGTGTTAAAATCACCCCCGCTATTAGACACACACCAATTCACATGCAAATCAAGTATTTGAATACTCGCAGAATGGGAACCAATACATTAATGAGCAGTATCTTCTTGCTAGAGTTAGCGTTTTTATAAGGGATCTCTACTGCCAAATTCTCATGATCAACCGTGTTTATTTCTACAGACCTGAGGTCTTTGTGAATCAGTATGAACAGGCCACCTGATAGCCGACACTTCAGACTCTTATTTGCTAATTTTAGGAAGATTTTGAACCCGTTCATATATAAGGTAGCAGGTAATCAACGTTCTTATGAGATACAGTATCAGTCTCTGTCAGTATGCTAAACCTTACAATGATGCTTATGAAATGCCTTTGGCCGCGAATGTTCCAAATATGATGTTACATAATCACCGTCTATCCAATTGCGTAACTGAAAAAAACACAGAAACCATGACCAGTGATGTATTTCATTTTGATACTTATTTTTTATGTATTTGCATTTTTAAAGCGCTCACACAGCCCGTGGGCATCGAGCCGCTGTTACAGAAATGTGTTTTTTAGATGCGTATTTTTATTTTTGTCTTAGTTGAGTATTTATAATATTTAAACGCCCAGAGGTTTTTAAGCACGGACCCAGACCGAACCTGTGTTGCTTCATGTCGTATTGCTTCCAAGGCGTGCACGTTGCCGCTGACCTATCCTTCACCAGAGCATAACCTCCTGCAACCTATTTTTAAATCAGTGTCGACCCTATTTTGCTCACGCTTAATATCTGTATAGGTATGTTGTGGGGATAGATCAAAGCCCAGTTTCAAAAAGTGAGGCACGTGCATTTTTATCAACATGACGTTTCTCTAGTGAAGCAATGCACAGGCGTGGTCGGCAGGAGTACATTGTCCATACATTCTATACAATCAATGTCACTTGAGTCAAGAACCGTAAGTGGTGGACTTACACCAAATCGGTGTAGAATGTAGGAGTAATTAAGCAGACAATCCTTTCTTTCTGGGAACACAGTGCATGTCATGAAACTAGTCTCCTCTGCCCCTACAATATCGTTGCACTTGCGGGTTATTGGGGAACTGAGAAAATATGAACCTTTTTTCATACTGATTGTTTCAGAGGCAGATAATTCTGTCCTCGAAGCCTCCAGTGCAGATGTGGGGCACCTGTCCACACAGGCCCACTGACTCTTGTCCATGATGGTTTCAGTTGATGTCAACTCATTCAACCCTGTGTTACCCGCATTGTCTGCTTTCGTTTTGGTCGCCCAGTTTGTTATATCTCGAACATACTCAGCCCTTCTTTTTGAACGACTGTTGACTTGCTTTCTTGTTTTTTTTCGAGTTAAGTGGTTCATTCCCTTTAGGTGTAACACCCTCTGCACTTTTTTTGGAGCCATTTTTGGATTTCTGCATATTTATCTTTTGTTGCCTTGGGCACGCCCTCTGTATTACATGAATACCTTCCATCCCTTCACCCACAGTAGCACATCTATTTATTGTGTCATTTGTCACTATCAGAAGCATTATCTACACAAGGGTCGTCAACATAATCCATTGCGTAGGCTGATTAATGTGTTCCACATGTGAGCACTTGTCTCCACAATCAGCCTAGTCTGCATGTTTTCTATTCGCTCCAATCTGTTAGTTTGTAAGCAGATGTCTTGGTATATTTGACTGCATAATTTCAGAAGGACGTTGTTGCAAATTGTAGAGTACCCATGGATGTGTCTACTCACAGTGAACTTGACCTTACTGCGCTATGGTCACAGGTTTGATCTGCAAACAGGTCTGTTGCTTAAGGGAGGGCCGTATATAACTTGCACAATTAACTTCGTGTTCTGAAAGTGCCTCCCCTGCTGTGCTCACAATACTTTGATTATTTAAAATGTCAATTTGCAAGGAATTACACAGATAAACCAGTGAGTTATTGCCAATGTTAGATGTTTTAGTAGTGTTAGCATCCACTTGCATTACCTTGTCCCCCTTTTGTGGGTTGATTACTTTACAGGACCCCTCTCGGCCCAAGCAAAATATGCCATAGGATCCAACTTCTCTGGTGGCCCCTGCCCGTTCGTTCTTCATTCCACGTCAATCGAAGAGTTAGTTGATATTCTTACACCTGGCTGTGTCAGAAAAGCACCCTTAATCAGTGCTGGGGGCTTCGTGCGTAAATCATAAGTGCACTTGCGTTTCTACTTCGATGGCATGATATACATTTTGGCATTTATTACCGCCGCAAAGCTGCATCAATAAAAGAAAGGTGTGCCACGTATCACTTATCAGTCTCCTGCGATTTACCCCAACCCCCCGCCCGCCGTGGCGCCGTAGCCCCGCAAGACTGAGAGACTGCTCTTGGCCACACTTAATTAATATGGTAGGTGACTCAACATTAAGTGCTTGGGTCAATAGCTATATACCGCAACATCTACATAGATCTATATGCATAATATATTGTGGATTTGATAGGTAGGTTATAATACTTAGCTTTGCTATGTTTTTTCATGTTTTCTTCATGTTTTTCATAGCTTTTGCCACATATGCCATTATTCTTCCAACATATCTAGACATTCATCCCCCAGAAATATTCAGAGTTTGGTGAGGGTTTCCCCCCTCCTCCCCTGCACTTGCGTGATCTCAATGTCACCTGGTCTAGTAAGATTGGTGTCTCTGTCTTCCCTCTCCCTCGCCTTGTCGCACCTTGAAACACTTGTGTATTGCTACTTTATAAATGCCATATCATATCATATCATATCATGGTGGGGTGACCTGTTTACAACTATAGGCTTAACTCACTTCTTATCAAATCTATGTGGAACAATTCGATTTTGGTTAAAGCTGCAAATCTGTCTACTGTGAGGCAATAGTTAACAAGGTAATTGTGCGGGGGGTGGGGGGGTTGGTGGAGGGTATCAGATGGTCCATAGATGATCTGTGAGTCACACACCACCCCAATCATGTCAGCCTCCCTGACCCTCAAGTTCTTGCCCCAGAAAGGAGTGCCTAACAATAGGAGCTGAGCACAGTATTACTCCTGTTTTACCCGTGAGTTGCATTTATATTGTCATTACCGAGAGAAGAGGTAACTGCATGTTATGTCGCGGTGTGGCAAACTGACCAGGGGTCTTGCCAAAACTCAGCCCCTTGCTAAACATTTCTAAACATTTTTCGCCATTGTAGTTGCACCCTTACAATCTGGCCATGGAGAAGAGGCACTTTTCAGACGTGGAAGAACATTCCCAGTGGACTTTCAAATTAGTACGACAAAAAATGTCACTTTGGTGGACCCCCACCCACTCTCTGACATATCTTTCAAGGACTTGTGCAAGGCTGCCATGCCCTCTTATTCTGAGCACTAGCGAGTTTGGAGCAAGCACTAGCAAATCAAATTCCTAAATTCTGGTGTTTACTTTTGGCCAGGCTTACAATCTCCATCTTGGCACTTCTAGAATGTCCCTCTATTATCCCCACAAAGACAGAATATTGCACTTAAACAATTTCTGCAGTAACATACAATAACATTTTATGTGATAAGATAATTCGGTTTATAGAACTTTAGACCATAAAAAACATGTATAATGACCATTCAAATCATATCATTATTGAACTCTTCACCAAAATTCAGCATTCTGTTAGAAATGCTCATTACGTCATCTCCTTGCAAACTGGGTTTCGTCAGTTCCAAAAGATAGGTTCCTGATTTCCAAAATCCCAAAGAATATTTTCAAAACCAGTCAAGCGCACCACTGAAGAACTGATCTAAATGTTCTGGAACATGATACATAATGTAGACACCTTTAAAAGATTACCTGACAATATTTGCCAATGTTTTGTGTCAAATCTTCCAACTATCATGCCAATGCTATAATATATGTGTTTGGAATGTTTTTTTGTGAATGCAAACTAGGTTTTTCAAAGATAAGCGGTGATGTGCCCCTCTGTATCCCACCCCTGCTGTATATCTGTTCTTTTGTTACCACTGAAAATCCCTGTTATGAATCAGAACTGTTGGATACATCTGTGAAGTGCTCTGTTGTTTCACGAAACTAGGTCTGCGCTCAATAAATACAATAATAATAATATTAATAATAATAATAATAATGTGACAATATAGACCATATATTTTTGAAACACAAAATAATTGCTTATCACATTTTTCAAATTGCAAGATGGTTTCTTCTGGAAAACTGCACATGCATTCAATCTGTTCATTAGCGGCACATTTTATTTCCACCTATTTAATTATATATTGCATATGCAATCTCACAGTGGTTTATTTCATACAACACACAGCTAAACATTGGAGTAAACAATAGGTGTGTACTCTAAAATGTACCTCTTATATCACTGCTGGTAGATCACACATTGTCCAGGTGCTCTACCTATAACCCAGGTGTTGCAGCTCTTCTGATGAAAAGTAGATTATCTTTTTGTTTTAGCACCCTGATTCTGCTACTGGAGTGATCTTTGACATATTGATGATATGGATTTCTGAAGAGAGCCCCAGTAGATTTTGTTTGAACCACCATGCCATTACCCACCTACCATCACCCCATAATCATAATGATTATTCTTACTACCTTCTTCCTCCTTCTCGCCTTGGGGCTACACTCTCATCTTCAATCCATATTACTGCTTCTCAACCCTTCACCAATTTCCAAATGTCATCCTCCAGACATCTCTAAAATAACACTGTGGTCATTGAAGTCAACCTCCCCACTACACACTCCAACCTCATCTACCCTACCCGTCTCCCTCAAGTGGCTAATGCACTCTCTATCCACGGTCTCATGATTTCCTACCAATCTCATTTTGAGACTCTGGAATGTCCAATCTCTGTGGAATAAAACATCCTTTCTTACATATAATTTTAGCTGCATTCGCCCTAAACTCTCCTTGATGGCCGTCATTGAGACATGGATCCACTCGCCTGATACTGCCACTCTGTGCCAGCTATAGAGACTTGCAGCGCTGCCAGAGTGACCTCAACCAGAAAGGTATTTTCAGTGTCCACAATGTGCAGGTATTCTCCACTCTCTCCTAACACTTTCTGTCTTCACAACTCACCCACTCACACTCACAGCTGTGCACTTGACTACATGTGTCTTCCTCATCTTCAGTTGCCTTGCTCTGCTCTCCCTGTTGATTCTTCAACATCTGAGCTCTCACTCATCCAGTTTACCAAGTCATTGTTCCCTTCACTTCCACCCTTTCTCAACTAATACCAAACTCAAAAATCAAACTTGACCTAATGATTTCCTATCATAGGCATGCCAGGACCTCACCCCAAGCTCTATCTCTCCCACTTGCTCACTCCATCAAACTACATTTACTGAGTTCAGAACTGCACTGGCTACTGCCTTTGATGTAAACGAATCTGTTTACTCCTTCACTCACTCTCACACCAATCCAAGTATAGATCACCAAAGCATCCAACAGCTGAAGACTACCATGAGGCTCCACTTATGTCACTGTCGTAAAACACACTGTCCTCATCCCCTTACTGCCCACATTGACCATTATAGTTTTAGCCTCATTCACAGCTCCCAACTATGTCAAATCTTCCTATAACATACATTGCATAGCCTCTCTCTGCTCTCACGTTCGCAGGATGCACATGATCCTCCAGGCCATTCTTGTTCCCCCTAAAATGTACTCCATGTCCTGCTCTCAGCCTGCTGATTTTGCTGACTGCTTCTTCCCAAATATCACCAAAGTACATGGCATACTGTTTACTCTCTAATCCCTACCCCTTCCTCCACTCCTCCATTCCTCCACTTTCTTTTCTATCTCACTTAACTTTCACCATCTCAGCTGAGCCGATACCCATAATCCGCTCAGATAGCCCATCCTGCATTGCTACTTATTCCTTTGCATCCAGACAAAGCAACTTGCTCTTGTCACTTGCTATGACTTCTGCTTTCCCTTTGTTCTCTCTCTATTTACCAGCATTTTACCAGCCTTCTACACGGTGGCTACAGTAAGACTCAGATTTAACAATACGGCTGAACCTAACAGTCCCTCTTACTAATGACCTGTCTCACTTCTTCCCCACCACTCCGAAATTCTTGAGAGGTTGTCTTTCAGCCGCATTGTCCATTCCCTGAGGAACAGTCATGGTGTCACCCTCTCCACTCTGGACTTTGCAGTTAACATTCCACTGTCATTGCTCTTCCCTCCTCTCCTTCATCCGAATTGTGTTTGATTATTTGTGTCTCTGCTGACACTGTGTCATAGCTTCCTCCTCCAAACCTTTTCCACATTAGGTTTTAAGAACACTCTGATTGACTGGGTGGCCTCATATTTCTACGGCAGCTCCATCTCCTCGAGTGTTATGGCCAAACTAATGATTGTACCTATCTCACATGCACTGCTCTCAAATTTACCAAATGAGCACAGTCTCTTGTATTTCTAATGTCTTAATTTTAATTTAGCAATCATGGTGTAAGCCTTTGGCATTTTGCCCTGTCATCTTCCCTTGTGGTTCAATTTACTACGTCCACTCCAGTTCACACATCTACCTGTCAAATTTGTAGCTGGACTTCTTCGCCTAGGCTTAGTTTTGGCCATGGAAGTCATGCACTCATGCTATTGTAATCAAAATGACTTACTAAGAGCTGTAGTATAATCTATTGTATTTTGGAGTGCAGCACCACTGCATGTGATCACATTATTGCTATAATGTGGCACATATAGACAGCCAGATGTTGCCAGTGTAACATATGGATATGCAAATGAAGACAGGTTACAGATTTAAAAGCACAATAGAATTTTATTTTTCTCTTCTCTCACTTGAAATGCCTCATTCACAGGAGAACACATTAGCTATATAATTGATTGACTTAATTAACCAATACTAACACTAGTTCTAACTCATTAACATTATGATTGTTCTCCATGTGGAAAGAGAGGCAGAAGAGATGTGCTCTGAGAGTCATTTTTAAACGTGCATTTTTCTCTGATTTTCTCGGGCTGCACTGAAATGTGAAGGACGGAAAGGCAGCAGGAAACAGAAACAGAAACAGTTATTACAGTATGAAGATCCCATTCTTTGTGAAACAGGGGTGGCAACCTAATACACTTTCTGTTAATATGATTCGAGGGAAATATATCTGAAGGCAGGCTGCGTAAGCAACAGAGCTTTGCTGGACGAGCTCTGACAGAATCATAGTGAGTTCACTTTTGCGGAGCTGCTGTGAGGTCGCCTTTGCTGGGCTGCTGGGAGGAGCCGTTCCAGCTGCACTGTTGACCTTCAGAGACTAGGGGTTCCTGGTCACTTGGCACCGGCTTGAGAACTACAGATTGCAGATTGAACTGCATGTTCTCGCTGTGCGCTTTAAAAAGAAAACCCCGGGCCCATTCATCAGAGGCCACAAGCCAAGGGACATCGCGTGTGGGAGAACTACAGATAACTGGTAATTATCAAAGTGAATGGAGATTATTGTGACTGCTGTACGAATGACCTAATATATATCAGGCAGGCAGAGTAGACAAAAAAGGAATCCCTTGTGTTTAATTGACACTTTATAATGTTGCAAAATGAATATTATTCTTTCGCTGCATGTTTTTCTTTTTCTCTTTGTTACAGATGATGCAAAGTGAATCTCGTTCCGCTGCTGTACATTTTTCTGTTTATTTCTGTAAAAAAAACAAGGGTAAGATGGTGTTCTGAAATGCAAATGTTTATAAAACACAAAAATACATGAAGGCAGATGTGTAGTGTGTTTTTGTCTTTATCTTTTCTTAGTGCATCTGGAATAGTACTTGTGATATGGGGAAGATTTTGAGGTAGTGCATTTGTCATTTTTCCCATATAGATAAAACAACAAAAAGAATAAGCTGTCTAAAAGTAAGATTTAGCAATTATAAATAGCTGTGTGCGTGATTCCACTCAGTGTGATTTCTGAGTGGAATATAATACAATAGTTCTTGCTGAGCATACATGAATCAGCAAAAAGAGGCCTATGGAAACATAATCTCACTAATGTAAATAAATTAGTGATAATACCACATGTTATTGTGAATACTTTATGGAAACATAGTTTACTGGTGTAGATAAATCAGTGATAACAGCCATAAGTAGCATTCTATATGAAAATGTGGTGTTTCTGAATAATGTAGGTCTGAGGCCTCTAGAGATCACATAAACAGTCTAAACAAAAGAAGGGGGTTTTGTATGTTGGGGCCACAAATAAAACAAAGAAATTATGCTCACCAAAATACCACCAACAAAATGTATCCCACTATAAAGCCAAACCCAATCTAAATGCAAGGAGTAGTCATTGCCAAATTACCATTATTTTTGGCGGTAAGAAAATACCGCCAGGCCCCAAGTCTACTCAAAATACCCTACAGAGCTCATGTGCATCACATGTGTTTGATGCCTAGAAAGGCTATATTACTGTTTCGTACAGGGTTTGCTCTCAATTCCACATGAACTGATTTACTCAATAGACACGCAAACAGACATTTAATATGTACACGAACTCCTTTTCCAAATAATGTTAGGTGTATGTCTGTTATTTAGTAGACAGTGTTTTAAAGGGCACACTGGTCCATGTGTTTTAGTTACTTAAATTGACTGAATAAAAAGCACAGTTGAACGGCACTGTGCCAAAAACTGATACAACTGTCCATTAAACTGTGCTTAAATAAACACAAGTACAGATGTTTCTCTCTGTGTTTTTTCATATTCAAAGCTGTTCAGTTAACCATCTTTAAGAACTCAGAGAAAGCACTGAAACAGTACATTTATTTCATAGTTACTTCCTAGTTTTTAATGTCTATCCCTCATCTGTCTATATGGCATGCTTTGAGGAGAAATTCATTTACTCCACGATGAACCCCTTTGAAGAAAACATCCACGACTGGAGGCGATTCATCGACAATATAATCTTTATATGAAAAGGTAGTGCGACAGCTCTAAATGAATTTTGGTATTGGATCAATGTACATCATCCCTATATTAAATTCACAATTAGCTGAAACACACAAGAGATCCATTTCCTGGATTTTAATATTTTCCAACAGGAGGGAACTCTACAAAGCACCCTCTTTAGAAAAGAAACAGATAGAAATACCTTACTGCAATACAACAGTTTCCATCCACTCCCTCCAAAACAATATTTGCCACATCGGCAATATTTGCAGGTACGCAGAAGTTGCTCTTCTCTTAGTGATTTCCAGACACATGCAGCCTCACTCACTCAGAGATAACAGGCCAGAGGTTACCCAATACAATATTGAATCATTCACAGAATAGAGCAATAGAGCAGAATAGAGCAAATACTGCTGACACCCAACACCAGAGACAGAGAAAATTAAGATCTTAAAATGACTTATGTAACCACTTTTAGTCAAAGTACACCCAGGCTAATGGCAATGGAGAAGAAATACTGGCCCTTGGTAAGGCTGGCACTACCACATGAGCCACTGCAGAGAATGGCGCTGAAAAGATCAAAGACGCTTAAGGAATATTTGATGCATGTCCAATTCCAGATGAGAACAGCAAAGAGCACATTACGGAATTTGAGACAAGTAATAGGACATCACCCATACGGCAACTGCATAGTGTGCAGATTCACAAGGATAATTACAATAATAATAATAATAATAATGTTATTAATAATAATAATAATAATATTTGTATTTAGTTCACATAATGAACTTTTTACAAAATCTATTTTACACAGTTAATAAACATCAATTCAGTTCAACGCAGCTCTAAAACATTTTTAAAAAGAAACTTATTTTAAAAAGTATTGCTACAATCATACAAACATATTCGCTTCCGTCTATATTCACACTTACATCCACATTCATTTTCCTTTCCAGGCCACCAATAATAGCAATACAATACATTTTCACAGACTCAATCATCACTCTGCTTAGCATCCTCAATAAGTTGAGTTGTGACTTTCTTGTTTGGCTCATTATGTGCCCGGTTTACCTTTTATTTCACATCAGAGATGATATAACGCAATCTGAACTGTCTCTGTATCAGTATTTAGACAGTAGCACAAAAACTCCTCTGTTTCTATGGAGTCGTATCAACTAACAAATTTGCCCACTAAGCACATATAACTGGAGCTCATTGTATTACATTGGGTCATGGCATGTCTGGCAGTCTCAGGTTTGTCTGGGTTTGTCTACTCCTGACACCAAAGACCAGAGACAGAGAAAATTAAGATCTTAAAATGACTTATGTAACCACTTGTAGTCAAAAGTACACCCAGGCTAAAGGCAATGGTGAAGAAATAGTTGCTCTTGGTAAGGTTGGCACTATCGGATGAGCCACTGGCGAGAATAGCGCTGAAAAGATCAAAGAATCTTAAGGAATATTTGACGCATGCCCAATTCCAGAAGAGAACAGCGAAGAGCACATTACGGATTTGAGACAACTAACAGAACATCACCCATGCAGCACCTGCACTGTGTGCAGATCCACAAGGAAAATTACAATATTCACAGTGGACAGCCACTAGTGGGAACTTAAACAATTCACCAATTGTAAGCCACCAAACACCATTTATTGAATACAATGCTCTTGTGGCAAAAAGTATGTGGGGTAAACTAGTAGACCAACCGACAAGAGGATTGGGGAATATCGCTCACGCATTCAGCGTAGAACACATTCAGGGCCCTTTGTGGAACATTATATCTCGCAACAACATTTGGCAGATTACATAATGTGGTGGGTCCTGGACACAGTGAAAGATTCATCTAATACAATCAGGGCAGCCCTCCACCAGGAAGCATGGTGGATCCACAATCTAGAGACCCATAGGACTGAACTGAATGAAGAATTACTCATACATACACACAGGGCCATATACATACAGGAGGACTCACAGATAGGGACATATACAAGCTTTCCCTTCAGAACAATGTAGGTTGAAAGAACAAGATTCAGGCTCACTGAATGCCGGCATTGATTTATTAACACACTCCACAACTTCGGATCATCAGGAACAATATAAGGTCATCTAGTATGACCATAGGAAAACCAGCATGAAATCAAGGAAGGACTTGGAAGGCACGCACTGTCATCTCCATGGAGATACCCAGGTGGCAGTAGGCTCACGCAGGCAACCACTCGGTCTCCATGGACACGGTACTTGGACTACAGATACATAGATATGACCAGCAACGTCAGCTTGCCACGAACAACATATTGAAACCGCGAACAACAGCACAGTACGAGCCTTGCGATACGCCAAGTCTAAGAGCTCCCAACCACCCGACACAGCTACCAGAGATAATACACAGGTGAGCCAAGGTGTGCTTTAAGTAGTTACTACAGCCTCAGAATAAATATACCTAGGGCTGACCAAGTTGTTCTTCTTGCCCCCTAGCACTCTCTCGAGATAAGACAAGGGCAAGGATACGAACCTGACCGCCAGTGTGGGACGCCACAAGGAACAGGCAGACTAGGAAAATAAAACCATTCCATCCTATTATACAAATATACACAAATAAGAAAACTTTGGGCAAAAGGAACAAAGTTGTGTTATAACGGGAATATATAGGACCAAACCACAGCATCAATTTAAATTTGGCATTAAACATGCTCTATACAGAATTCTGTTAGAACCAACATGGGAATCATTGTATCATCGCCCCTTGGGGCTCTTGGCTTCTTAAAGTCAGGTTCCTATAGCAGCAGGTGACTTTATGGGAACTCTGCTTCTCGGGTAAACAGAGATGCATCCATACAAAAAGTAGCATTCTAATGCATTTCTCACTCTGACAATAGTACAATTGGTGAAATGTTATTACGAATCAATAGACTTCCATGTAAATGTACAATATACACGTCTTACCGGCTCCACAGAAACAATTGATAACCAGACGGTTTCATCTAGAGAAGCAGCTGACCATGAAGCATGGGCAGACAATGCACTCTACTCCAAGAATGCTGCTGCAGCAGATACATATAAACTACTATTAGGTAAGCAGCCTTTCAATTAAGCTTAGTCCTAAGGGATCCTACCTGAACAAAAAGTACATGAGGGTGAGACTCTGCACTAGAGAGTTTCACAGCACCCTGTTATTTTCTTTGCACGGTGCTTGACAGTGGCACAGGAATCGAATTAAGGGGGAGAAGAGAATCAAGAAGAGAAGGGAAAAAGGAGATGCCAAATGGGTTGCGAGGCAAGTGCTTTTTATACTTACACTTAGATGCAAATTGGAACTCATGAAAATATTATATAGAGTTTTTAGAAAGATATGATTGGCTTATGTTTCTATGGCATTTTATCAGCATTGAGTAATAACAAGGGGTCCCGAAGAAGGTGGTCGAATTCTTACTCGCCGAAACATCAGATCAGCAGAATGGGTGGCCGGAATCCTTCTGCTAGCTTTCTACAATATACAAGAGAAACTTTACAAACTTATTCTCAGTGATGTAGACCCTGCTGTATACACATTTTATTTTTAGGCACCTAGATATTTCGAGATTTAGTTGTGTGCACATTTTATATGTTGACACTTAAGTGGTTAGAGGAATCACAATATATGGTGATAGTGAAGAATGTTTTCTGGATTGTGTTCAGATCGATGTCGTTATAATGTTTTGTATTGAGAAAATGTTTGTCTTTTCGTAGAAATAGACTTGATACAATGCATATTTGTAGAAAGGAAATCGGTTGGAAACAATGTGCCTAGAATGCAAAGAATGGTTGTAAAGGAAGAAAATGAGAACCGGAAATAGAGAAAGGTCCAAAGAAATACAGATAAATAATATATTTGGTTTATGATATTGAGTTCCATGAATTGTTATTCATTTACTGCAACAAACCTAATGAGAAATTGCAAAAAATGAAATGAGATATGGTTGGGCATATCAGTGTAAACATATTAGTTCTAACCCATTTTACTCAACAAAAGGGTTTTCCCCTCATGTAAACGTATGGATTCATCAGAACACCTGGCATTGCTCCGGGCAGCACTCCAGATCATCATTCTTCAGCCTGCCAAGTTTGTACAGTAAGGGGAAAAACTATATGCATATGAGGCTAACAGGTGCATTCCATTAGTAACTGCTTGGTCTGTATCATCCCTTCAGTACGAGACCACAAGCAAAGCGAGAAATGATGTAGCCTCATTGAGCTTCATCAGTGATGGCATAGCCAAAATTATTACTATGCTTCTTAGATAAGCACCATGGGATATTTCTCTATTATGGAAACCTGGTACACTGGCCTTGGCCTATGGACCCATGGCCAGTGGCCACTTTATGATAATGAGGAATCGGGAGGGGAATGGTTGTGATACCTGGGGAGTCATTTTACAAACCATGGAGTATGAATGTATGATATTTACACTTTACTTTTACACTCCGAGCATTTTAGTTGCTGTTGGAGGCAGAATTAAAATTACTGTTGTGCTCTTCTTATTCCAAATCAAATCAATAAAAGAATCGATTCCTATTTAATCCTTCGGTTGCTATCACCTGGTAAAAGCAGGCAGATTCCATTGGATTCCTTTGTAAATGCTGTATGTAGAATATCATTTGCACGAGCTATTTACATTTTTTACAAAATGGAACTCAAAAGTGAAAATGAAAGGCAATTTTGCCTGTTTTAAACTTCATTTTTTAAGTCTCTTATGTAAATGTTTAGAATTGCATGCAGGGGACCTATCATCACTAAAATCCTAATGTTGGAGGTCACATGCATTCTATTAACATTTTTTGCAAAATGGTGTTTTATCATACATTTTGAGAAGAGTTTTTGTGACTCCAATTGTTCTCGTGTGAATTAACCATTAATTTACTCCAGAACTCCAACAAGAATAACTTTTGCAATGGATAAAACATGAATGATTTCACTTTTTGAGGAGCCTCACTTGCTGCAAAGCACCTGGGAGATACATGAAAGATTTTGGTGCAAGGGGTAAACTTTTTCGCCAAAACATTTGATGCATTTGTTTAAATCACCAAAAGGCACATCTGCATTGCTGTATGTTCAACTTCAAATCAGTCCTGAAATGTTTGCTATGCAACTTTTCAAACATTGCACCTTTATTCCTGTATAAGGACCACATTGACATCCTACTGCTGACCTGGCTGACTTCTGCAACCACTCCTTCCCTTTCCCCCTGAAGCACTCTCTTGTGCACCCTCCTCTCAAGAAACCCTCAGCCGACCTCTCCTGCCCGGCTAACTATCCCCCGATCTGCTCTCCTAAACATCCGTGAAGACCTGCTCTCTAACCTTGATTCGAATCTCCCCTCTGTCCTCATCTTACTCAATCTCTCTTCTGCCTTTGACACGGTCCACCACTTCATCCTGCTCAATCGTCTCTGTGATGACCTGGGTATCACTGATCAGGCCCTGGCCTGGCTGACCTCGTTGCCCTCTGAACGACCTTCTGAGGTCCAACTTGGGTCCTTCCATTCCTCTCTCACTCTCTACCTGTGGTGTTCACCAGTGGTCTAACCTCTCTCCCTGGTGTTAGGAAGAATTCCCATAAATGTGCTTATTTTCCTTACCTTTTGAGACCCCCAGCAACTTTGCTGGATTTCTAGGACTTTAATTTTTACTTGGAAGGAGTGTGAGCCGTTTTATTCCACAATCATTCATGTATTTTGATGTGTGTTTTACTTTTGTGATCCCCGGATATGGAGTTTTAGAGAACTCCATAGGCCTCATCTTTTTCTTGTGTGTCATACAGCCCACTCAGTGCAGTGGCAGAGGGATGTCTTTTAGACTTCCCAAGGTTTAAATACCTTCTCTGGGACTGACTTTTGAAATTGCTAGACCCAGCGCACACTGCCTTACAGCAGAGTGCTGGAGGGAATACCTAGTATTCCCTATGCCTAGAAACCTCATGTAGCCCTCAAAAGCTACCCTTTCCTCTCAGAATGGCTGGTGGCAGTGGTATTACCATGACTTTCCTGACTGCGACCCGTTTAAGTGCTCCGATAGCTAAAATCCACCGTAGCCATGTTTTTCAAGATGGCGTCTGAGCCCCCTCTCTAAAAACAGGTTCCGATTGACTTTTTTCACCATTTCCTTTTGGAAAGGTCCTTCTAGTGTTTGTCTCTGCATGCCAAACCAGGTCTGGTCCCTTTGTTCATTTGCCTTTGGCGGCCTTCAGTACTGAAGGCCCCCTCTGGCACATGAGTGTCTGGGGTGGACAGGATGTGAGGAAGGTGCCCGAAACTCCCTCTGCTTAGTCTCCTAGGAGACCTGAATGCACTCTGGTGTAATTGGCTGGCTGACTGTCTGGCAAGGAGAGCCACCCTGCTGGTTGAGTGGCAGCCAGGCTGGAATGAATGGGAGCAAACTGTTTAAAAGCAGTTCTCTGGGACTTGGAAGGCAGAGTCGACCACAGGAACGAAAGAACCGAAGATGAGCTAAAGGATGACGACTGCTGCAACTCCTGGACCATTGGTTTGCCCGGTGAAGCCCTGCTGCAGGTCCAAATAGCCTGAAACTCCATCTACAGAGAAGCCCCTTCAAGGACAACTTCTTCCCTTGAGCTGGTGGGAACAACCAACTCACAAGCCACCTGGAAGCCATCTCCATACTGGTTACATTTTCTTCAGAGTGCTGTTGAAAACCAGATAGCCAGTGAGAAGGATACCAGTTTTTGGACTTTAAGGCACTCACACCTTAAAACCAACATTTTGCCAAGCTTGTGGATCCATCCCCATGCAGTGCAGGAACCTCCCGATGTCCGCCCTCTTGTCCCCATGACGGAGGC